>NW_028241874.1:0-81533 GCF_964263255.1 Lissotriton vulgaris | reverse complement strand
GATTTGAATAACAAGCATTTGTATAGCCAATAGGTCTCACCTTTGGGACCTTATAAGTGTTTAGCCATGCAACAGTTGAAGTTGTTGCACCAAGGATATTGTGCTGCATAACTAAATACTTATAAGGTCCCAAAGGTGGGACCTATTGGCTATGCCAATGCTTGTTTCCTTGTAGATGCAATTGGTCGTTTTTTTCCTTCTGTTCCCCAAAACATCTGAAGTCACATAACCTGTATTTGAGTGTTGAATGCTTGACAGAGAGTTAAGATTCTTTTCATCATCTCACATTTGTTGGATCAGTAACAGTCTATTCAAGGAAATATACCTTTTATTTCACTGCTTGAAAAAAACACTGCGCATGGGCTAAAATGTCCGAGAATCCATCTGCATGGGAACACTGCATAAGCGGGGATTCCAGTACTTCCCGGAAACAAAATTGCCGTGGGTGCACTTCCCCCTCCTTCATAAAGCTTTTAGCCTAAGGGCATGAACTATGTAAACCCCATAAATTTACATTTATTTAGGTAGTATGTTCGTCCAAGATTAGAAAACACCCTTACAGTGTCATTTTGTGGTGAAAACTCCTCCACTTTCACCCTCCTCCCCAAGTAGAAAGAATTTGTCTTGCAAGTTAGAGATGTTGGGTCTGAACTGCGTGACTCAGAGTTCAGACAACCTCCTGTTTATGACTCTTGAACCCACTATAGAGATCTGTGTGTGACCCCTTGGCCACAGTTTAGAATCCTGGCGATTGTCAGCCTTTCATTCTCCTAAGGTCGATGAAAAAAGTTTCATTCAGTTGGGTGGCAAAAATCAATTGTTCAGCACTGAGGTACCCCTTCGAGCGTGTGCATTACACATTTATGTAATGCTATGATAATAACCACAGATGCCTCGAATGCAGAGTTTACGGTGAAAATCTGATAAATGGATTTCATGTGGTGAAGATGCGAGATGTCCTTGGATAAGATAATGTCTGGAAGGTTTAATCCTCCCTGCCAATAGACAGAGCTCTGCGCCCTTTTGTATCAGTTCTAACATAATGGCACACCGGTCATTTGTGCAGCATACAGCAAGAGAGTGAATTGAAGGTAATAGGTTTAAAAACAGGAGCCATCTACTATGTCAAATGTCTCTCACTGAAAGCTCTTATTTGTATTGTGGCTAGCCTAGCTTAGCGTTGACAGAGACAAATCCCCACAAGAAATTCCTCTTCCTAATTAAAGAAGCTGAATTCTTCCCAGGAGCTGCTTTCTTTGCGCAGGGCGGCCATGTCAGCAACACTGCAGAAATCAGAAATCAGAGTGAGGCTATGTGTCCTGAAAGAGAACTAGAGCGGCATGGGAAGAATGAAGTGAGAATGGAAAACTGTAGCATCAAGTCACCAGCGTGAACCACCTCCGCACAGGACATAATTGCTGTAGCACAGAGTCACCAACAACATGCAACTATGCTTAAACCTCTCTTGAGGAAAAACTCATGGGACGTTATTGCTGAAATCTGTGTGCTAGACTGATTTTAGAATGTTTTGCTTTTATTTTATTTCGCTCTGCTGTGTTATCGCAAATAAAAAACATGAACAAAGCCGAATAGCTCTGCCTGAGCTTTTTGGCTGTGTTAATGTTTTTTAAGGAGGCCTTAAATTAAATAAAACAAAGTGCTATGGTGTGGCCAGCACTGGCCGTCATAGTGCTTTTTGTAGTAATGTGGAGGGGCGTGGGGGGAGCGAGAGGGAACAATAAAAACAAAGCGGGAAGGGTGGGAGGGGTAGGGAAAATAACAATTACGAGGGGGTGGGAGGAATTAAGGGGTGTAGCTAGAACCTGCAGACACAGAGAAATTATTTTGTACACCCATATGCGAAGCAGCTTTTTCTTTGCTATGACAATGAAAGCATCGCAAGATGACGTCGGACTGCCACAGTCCCACGGACACACGCATGCTGTTTGCTTTGGACAGATGGCGAGAGTAAACGCGTGCCTCGGCAGAATTGATTCCAAAAGGTACTCGCAATGGCGAGCGCAGCGCATGCGCTGCTTTCGCCAGGTGAGACCTTAAAAGGGTGGTCTGGAAAACACAAGAAATTGGACAGAGCAGACAGATAACCTTTGAGAGTACCCAAAGCAGAGCCCTGCTGGGCAAGGGTAACAATAAAAAGATGAATATTAAATAGAGAAGCAGAAAGAAGGCAGGCTAGACCGTCTTAGTGGAGGACAACCTGGCTGTCAAGATAACTCCTTTTCTCCTGACATGTGTCAGGAGAAAAGTCGAAAGGTATCCACTGTCGCTGCTCAATCCTCACTCAAGGAGGTGGAGAGATGACAGGTTCAGGAGGAGGACCCTGCCCTGCAGCTGCGAAAGAAGATCCTCTGAAAGGGGCAGCCTGATCGTTCAAGAGGCTCCAGATACCAGACTCTCCTTGCCCAGTCTGAAGCCAAAAGAATGGGCAGAAAGGCATACAGGAAGCTTGAGCTTCACTCGCGAAGAAAAGGTTTGCCAAGCCATAGCCCCCTTGGAATCTCCAGAGAGCAATACTGCTGACACTGCACCTTCTCTTTGGATTAAAGCAGATCTAATCAAGGCTCTCCTCACTGTTGAAGGAGACCTTCCATCACCTCCAACTGGAGACACCATTCGTTATCCACTAGGCATTGATGGCTGAGTTCGTCTTTTCTGGTATTCAAAGAACCTGCCAGGTGTTGAACCACAAGAGTTCCAGCCATGTCCAGAGGCATAGGGCCTCTTGACAAATGGCTCAGGACCCCACCCTGCTTGTTGCAGTATCACATGGCAGTTGTGTTGTCTGTGAACATTTGCAAATAGCTTCCCCTTGACAGAGGGAAGAAATGCTTTTAAATGCTAGCCGGGTTGCTTGAAGGTCCAACAAGTGGATGTGGAGCCCCGACCCTGCTGGGGACCACTGTTGCCAGATCTCCATCCCTCCCTGATGACTGCCCCATCCCAGGAGTGATGCATCTGTCACTATTGTGAGATCTGGTTGAGAAAGGGAGAAGGGTCTGCCTCTGACCCAATCGCAGTTCATTAACCACCACTGCAGGTGCTTTGCAGTTTCCTCTGAGATCAGAACCATGTCTGAGACATTCCCCTGATGCTGCACCCACTGGAACTTCAGGTACCATTGCAGAGCCTGCATACACCATCTGGCATGATTTACTGACAGGATGCAGGAGGGTTCGAGCCTCAAAGTCATTCTTACAGAAATCCAGGATAGAGGCTGAAACATTGGTATCATAACAGGAATATCCTGGACTCGCTGATCGGGAGGATACGCCCGAAACTTCACTGTGTCCAGAACAGAATGAAAGGGAGCACCTGAGAAGAAATCAGATTGACTTTGCCATGCTTATAGAGAATCCCAGTTAATGCAGGAGGTCCATCTTAGTCTCGAGGTTGGGAGACATCACCCTGGGGCAAGGACGCCATTAACAGCCAGTGGTCAAGGTAAGGGAAGACTGATACACCTATCCTGGGCAGATGAGCTACAACCACCACCATCACCTTAGTGAATACCCGAGGGGCGCTGGTAAAGCCAAAAGTTAGTACAGTGAAGTCAAAGTGCTCGTGGCCTACGTTGAACCGCAGGATGGGGATGTGAAAATGCGCATCCTGCAAGTCCGACACTACCAGCCAGTGTCCTTGGTCTAGACCAGGCAAGATCTGAGCCAACATGAGCATCTTGAATTTCTTCTTTTTGAGGAAGAGATTGATGGTCCAGAGGTCAAGAATAGGACTTAGACCGTTGTTCTTTTTTTCTTCTGAAACTGGAATCTTCACTGTAGTGCCTTGGTCAGGAGAGCTGTAACTTCCTCTCAGAGAAATGATAGATGACCCTCTTCCAGCGATTCTTGCGTTTTCGGTAAAGGGGGAGGAGAAGAAGGAAAGGGAAGAGAATAGCCATCCTTAATGATCTGCAAGACCCATTTGTTCAATGTTATGGACCGCCAGCGGAGAAGATGATATTGAACTCTCCCTCCAACTGGACTGGTAGGGTCTTGCAGAACCAAAGGAGGAATGCTTGGAGGCTGCCAGGGGCCGTGGTGGCAGATGACTTTTGGCTATAATTCCCACGTGGTCGGAATGTACGTCATCCATGTCCTCAACTTGGGGAGTCTGTGCAGAACGGTGGCTGGGGTATGGCTGGCATGTCTGAAAACTATTCCCATTGCCACAAAAGGCAGACTGGGAGCGAGGTGTTACCAAAAAGCTGAATTATCTGGATGTAGCACAAGACTTCTTGAAGGGCTCCAATGCTGAGCCTGCCTTCTCTTTGAAGAGACGAGTCCCATTAAAGAGCATGTCCATGAGGTTGACCTGGGCATCGCCCAAGAAACCCAGATGATATCAGCCAGGTGCGGTGCCATAAGGCCACCGTTAACGAAACTGCTCAACCCAGCGAGTCAATAGTATCTATGCCACTTCTAATGGTGAGATTTTCTGCATCTCTCCCATCTTTCACTGTCTGGGTTTGCATGGCCCAGGCCTCCTCCGGGACCTGTGGCAGCACTTGCACAACCGTTTCCCAAAGGGTGTACGAGAAACAGCCCAATGAGCAGGCAATGTTCATCCACTGTAACTCAAGGCTGGTGGAAGAAAACATTTTCTTCCCTAGTGCATCCAGGCTCTTGGATTCCCTGTCAGGGAGAGCAGAAAGGAAAGTGCCAGGTGATGTGGAAGTCTGAACTACTAAGCTCTTAGGAGTGGGGTGTGGTCTGAGGAAACTTGGATCACCTGGATCCAGCCGACGGCGGCGTGCTTTTGTAGTGTTCACAGGAGCCCCTGTGCTAGGCTTGGTCTACCTGCCTAGAAGGACATCTGTCAGTGCTTCATTTACGGGCAGAAGGGGTTCGGCTGAGAAAGCTACAAGTTGAAGCACTTCAGTCAAGAGATTAGTCTTGACCTGCACCTCACCACCACCATGGCAGAACATGCTTCTTCCTCTGTAGCCACATTAAGCAGAGAGAGCATAACAGTATCTGGAGATGTGTCCAGTCCACTGGCTCTCCAAGCTCCACATACCAGTTCAGTTCCTGATAAGAAGCGTCAAACTGGTGTTTCAAAGGGTCCAGAGATCCCTCCCATTCTTCTCCCATGCTGTAGACATAGAACCTCAGGGCTCAGTTGGTGCCGGAGTCGACGTTGATCCGGGTAGTTAGGTATCAGAATGGGGCTGGCACCGCCAGTGGGCTCCCGCAGCACATGGAGCATTGACTTCTGGAAGGGGGAAGGTTGCATTGATACTACCTGGGTCTACCTGGAATCGGATTCATGATACCCCACCAGCGCCTGTGCCAGAGTTGTCAGCATGGAGTCAGGGGGGCCTTCTCATATGCCACAAGGACCAAAGGCACACAGGAGGTGTCAACCTGCTCAAATGTGTGGCATGGCCCTGTACAACTCTGTAATCTGAGTGGGGTTGCTTTGGGTCCCAGAATTGGGGATAGGCACAGAGTCAAACTCGGTAACAGTTCCACTGAACCATGCCTGGAGCGTTGATGCTCCCCACCCTTCTTGTTGATGGACGACAGACGAGGTGAAGTATAAGTCTGTTTGGTCTTCTTCTTTTTCTTATGCCTCTTCCCAGAGTGTCCTGAGTACCTCGAGTGTGAAGAGGGACTTGGGGCTCCTGAAGCAGTCCCGCGATCTCCGAGTCGCGCTCGATGGTGTCAACTGCCTGCCACAAGGAGCTTAATGGACTGCTCCCACAAGGCCTTCGGCACCATTGCCCGGCAGTCCGAGCACGGCTTTGAGTCGTGGTTGAGCTTGAGACACCAAAAGCAAACAAGGTGGTGGTTGGTTACCGACACTGCGCAGTGACAGGCACCACAAGGCTTGAAACCTACCCATCTTGAGGTCATCCCTCGACACACAAGAAAAAAAATCTCTCAACAAAATGTTGAAAAAAGCCTGTCAAAAAGATACAGCGGGGTAGCTCTTCTCCGGATCAGCCCTAACTGGTGCTGAAAGAATAGAACTGATGCTGTACATCTGGGTGACACCTATATAGGTGACTGCAAAGTCACAACTGAACCCAACGATGCCGGTGACATCACGTGGAGCGTGACAGAGCCACCCGATGGTGCGCAGGGGTACTGCTCATGCAAAAGTTTCCGGATCCATTCTGACGCTTGGGAAATTCAAAGGTAAGGAATATGCAGCTAGATGTCTCTATCAGATAGGGACAGCGTACTCAATCAGTAATATGGCCCCTGGGTTGTATCATGAGTTTATGTGCAGGCACAGGCAGTAGCTGCACGCTAATTTGTAAAATTACGCTGTCTATAGTGCACATATTAATCCCTTGATCACCATCTACATGCAAGTCCAAATTAGGGTGTAAACAGTGATTTTCACATGAAATATGATTAATAACCCGGTTGCAAATTGCACACATCACATATTTTGCAGACACAGTTTGTGTATGACAAAAATTATGTGGCTTAAAAAACAAATCTGTGCCCTTATTTGCAAAACCGGAAGGCACTTTTCAGGAACCTACCATTTGCCTCATCCACAAGGAAAGACGAGATCCCATGTATTGTAAAAACTATCGTCCGATTTCTTTGATTAATGTAGATTATAAACTCTTTGCCAAACTTCTTGCACTACGCTTAGATCCTCTTATGCCACATCTGTTCGGTAAAGAGCAATGTGGTTTTGTTAAGGGCAGATTGACTTCGGATAATTCTCGCCTCTTTCTGAATGTTCTAAATCGAGTTCCCTCACTTTACACTTCTTAAGCTGCTATTTCTGTTGATGCCGAAAAAGCATTTGATAGAGTGGACTGGACTTTTTTATTTGCTGCTCTCAAATGGCATGGCTTTGGCCCTAAAATGATCTAGCTTATTTCCCTATTGTACTCAGCTCCAAGAGCGTCTGTATTAATTAATGGTTCTACTTCCTCTTACTTTCCTCTTCGATGCGGGGACGCCAAGGCTGTCCCCTTTCCCCTCTACTTTTTGTTCTTCCTCTCGAACCTTTTCTTTCTTCCATTCGAAATAATTCTTCTATCTCTGGTTTTTCTTATGGCGACCATCAGTTAAAACTTTCTGCTTACTCAGATGATATTTTACTTTTTATTTCTGATCCGGATACCTCTATTCCTCCACTTTTGCATGAATGTACTTCTTTTTCCCTTGTCTCTGGCTATAAAATTAACTTGGATAAAACAGAGATACTCCCTCTTACTAATACTTGCTTTCCGCATTCATTTTCCTCTACGGGTTTTGCATGGAGTGGATCCAAAATCAAATACTTGGGTATATGGTTTTCTAATTCCATTGCCTCTACCGTCAAACTTAATATGTCTTTGACTCTTTCTCGGATTGACAAATTACTTTCCTCTTGGAATTCTCTTTTTCTTTCCTGGTGGGGCTGTTTGGATTCAATCAAGATGATGATTACCTAAATTTTACTTTACACTCTCTCTATACTCCCTGTTAATATCCCTATTTGTTATTTTAAACGGATTGATTCCTGTTTATCAAAATTCCTCTGGAAGGGGAAGAGAGCCAGAATATCTTTATCTACATTATGTAAAGCAAAATCTAATGGAGGTGTTAACTTTCCTAACTTCCGTCTTTATCATAAATCATTTACCCTTCGCCAAGCCTCCAAATGGCTTATTTACGAATTCTTCCCTTTTACTCCCCTTTGGCTGTCCATTGAACATACCCTTTTATCGCCCTTTTCTTTTAAAGAAGTCCTTACCTTTTCTGCGAAGTCTTCTTATAACTCTTCTCCCCTGTTCAGGTACACATATTCTTCATTAAAACCTATTATGTTTTCAAATCCTATGTCCAGAGAACCTTTTAAGAGTCGTCTATTTGGTTTAATTATCTTCTCACTATTAATAATAGGTCTATTTTTTGGATGACATGGCACCGGAAAGGTATATGTCTAGTTAAACATGTTTTTGACGTCATATCCCCTCTTTCCTTTCCCCAACTTCCATCTACATTTCACTGTCCCCGTTCATTCTTCCAGAAGTTTTCTAATCTAATATCAATATTACTAGACACTTTGTATTCTCTGCCGACCCTTCCTCCCCCTGTCCCCTCATCTTCTCTTCTACATATTCTTTTTTCGCTCCTTAAAGCTTCCCTTATCTATTAGTATTTTTCAGCCCGTCCTCTAAATCGTACTAAGACCAAATTGGAACACGTATGGGAATATGATCTAGGATGTGAGTGGAGTGTTCCCATCTGGGATCAACTTTGGTCTCGCTCTCTTAAAATTTCACGTTCTGCCTCTCTTACTCAATCACTGTTTTTTTCCTATATCACAGACTTTATCTTACTCCTCTATCCTTAGCTCGATTCTCTCTATCTAATGATACTTCTTGCTGGTCCTGTGGATCCTCTGTTGCTGACCTCAAACACCTTCTCTTTCACTGTCCTTTAGTCTCTATCTTCTGGCAGAAGATTTGGTCCTATATCTCTCGTATACTTGACATATCTATTCCTTATACTATCCCTCTTCTTTTTACTGGTAGCTTGTCTGACTCTTTAGATCTTACCCCTCACACAAAAGGTCTTTTTGACCTTATGCTTGCTTTAGCTTTTCAACATATTACTCTTAACTGGAAAACATTTAAAAATCTTTCTATCCAACATTGGTGGAACACTATATGCCACTTTTATCGTCTTGATATTGCTTTTGCCTCTTCTTGCACCCCCACACTGAATAGGGATCTCTTCTGGTTGCCTTTGACTATTTATTGAGATAGTTTGGCGTCGACATTTAATTCTCGATCAAATGTTGCAAATTTTAAACCTCCTTAAATGTTTTTCCTCTGTTCATTAGATTTTTTTAATTTTACTGTTTAATAATTATATTTCATTATTTGAGATTGCCTTTTTCGTTCCTTGCAGTTATATTTAGTACTTGCCTTAAGATATATGCCTCATTGCTTTAAACTTCCCCTGCATTCTCTCTTCCCTTCCCCTCTTATTATTCTTCCAAAAATTATTTAAATAGCTTTCTCTTCTGTTATTACGTTCCAGTCTAATATTGTAATAATACTGCTCGTATATTGTCTCTTTATTTTACTGGTTTATTGATACTTATCTACTACTTCAAATAAAGCTCTTTAAACAAAAAAAAATTGCATTTCCTAAATAGCGATTCCTACAGAATCGCTATTTAGGAATTACAAAATAAGAATTTCGTACATCTGGCCCACAGAATGCTATTGGGGATGTACAAAAATAGGCATTGGAGCAAATCCAGGGCAAACATTTTTACCCTGTTTTGTGTTTTTGCATAATGCATAATGGGGAATATATAGTTGTCCAGTCTGTATCACTGAAAGATTTTCCCACCAAGGCATGCACGTGAAAATGAATGCTCTTGGTATTTCTGTAATATAAACACTAAACTGAGGCTGCATCTAAAGTAGGCCCACCTTGCACTTTAAAAAAGTGATTAACGTTTATTTTCTCTACTTTTGCCACAGTAACAGTGGATGAAGTGGGAAACCAGATTCGAGCCTGATATTCACTAAATATCCTGTGATTCGGGGGAAATCACAATCTCCCAGGTCCTTAATAATGAATGCGACCTTGGTAATGTAACTGTTGCTCGTGTAGAGCGCTCCAATGCCCTTGGGCCGAAATCGTGCTATGTAAAGATGCAAACAAATGTAAACATAGTTCTGATAATTTGAATCAACGTGTGCCATGTTTGTACTGCAGCAGATATGTTTGTCCGTTTATTGTTACAAAAGTAACGATGTGATGGAAATAGACTGGCCTTGTGTTTTTGTACTACTGCAAAACGTTTTGTAATTTTGCCCCTAGTGCCAGTGACACAATCATGCCAGTGGAAAGCAACGTGCTACTCACCATTTGACTCCAAGTTGAGATGTCCTTGACAGAGGTGCAACATACCCCTTACATTCTGGTCCAGGGAGAAGGACAGAGAGCAAGATCAGCTGAGAGGAAATTGATTAAAAATGTACAGGATGCACAGGCTTTATCTGAGCTTCAATGGAGATGAACAGTGTGGGGGTCTCTGAAACACCATACCTAAGAAACCTCCTCAAGATTCCTGGCCTATGTATCAACGGGCTGGCCCTAATGCATGTGAAATGGAATGCTGTACTTGACAAATCCTAAATAAAGTCTTACTGGACAAATAATAGCCATTATCAGCAGGCAAAGAGATTTACTTAACAGTTGATCTAGCGCCTTTATCTTCACCCACAAACGATAACACTTTTGACATGGTATTTAATGGTTAATGAGATATTAACTACATGGTATAACGACCCTTCCAGGGTCAAAAGAAAACTTGATCATTTAATTGGAATGAAATAGTATGTTAAGCCATGGGAACTAATAGTATACAACAGTATCTATGATGTTGCTTTATCCCCTCATCACAAAGGGGACATCTGGTGATGTAGCTCACACCATTGACAGGTATGTATATTTTTTTAACTGGCCATGTACAGAAGTAAATAGTGTCAGACAGTTTTGGTTCAATGGGTGTTTTTTAGTTTTCCCCTGCAGACAGCTTTTAGATATCCTTTGTAAAGCCCTATTGGGCTATAACAATACTTAGAGTAGACTTGGGTCAGCCCATGCTTATCGTTGGTTGGCTTTTTTCCATCAATGTCATTGGCTTGCTTCTCTTTCGGTGCCTTCCTTGCTCTTCATGTGTTTGGCCATCTCCCGGAGCATAGCCTTGTTACCGTACTTTTTACTGGATGACCTGTATCCTTCCACTGTTTACATGCTGGGTACTATGTTTTTCTTTCTCCTTCAACAATCCATGTGACTGAATGTGTTTTCTTGCTTTCTCTCCCTTGTGCATTGCTTTCCAATGCCCACACCTGCGCTCTCCGTGTTACACCGCCTCCATCCCCCAGCACCCCGCCCCTCCTTCATATGTCTGTTTTTTTCTACAACCTTAAATGACAATCTCTTATCTTTCTCTTTCCCCAGTTCCTGGTGCTTCTCTTCCTTATAACTATCCCATACCTGCCTACACACTTCACTGTTGATGCCCGTACCACATCTCACACCTTTAAAAACATTTTTTTAACATTTTAGAAGCCTCAGCATCTTCAGTTTCCTTGAAGGACCATTCCGTTCTGAAAAAAAATCACTCAGATGCTCTTTTCAATTTACTCTTGTAAGAAAGACATCCACAATCCCCGAACAGCAAACTAAATCAATAAATAAAATTACCACCACTTCATGATGCGTGTTCATGCATGTGTGGTTATTTTGTGGCTGCCCTTGGGTCATAAGCATGTGCATGTATGCGTGATGATGCACGTGTGTTTATAGCTTGTTTCATTGTGTTTGTTTGCCGATGCTGCTTCAAAACAGCAAATAAGTATTTTCTTTCTTTCTGTCGAGTTAGAGCAATATTGACAAAAGGCACTCGCAAAGCCAAGAAGGTGACTAACGTCATTGAAACGCTAAAATTATGGCTTTGCAAATGCTTGTTTGATTTGATTGAAAGAGTTACGAGCTCAATATACAACCACTATCACAAAGACAAAGTATAAGAAATGTTATAAAACACAATTGGATCATCCTCTTCCCTCCAGCAGAGACTGGTTTGGTTTCACCTGCACATAACAATCCCCCATTTGAGCGATTTGGGAAAAGATATTTCTCTTTGGGTTGGCTTGTACAGCTTGGCCTGAGAGATCAACATCTCCAAAAAACAAAGGGGCAAATTACCAACAACTAGCGATAATTATCGCTATGTTGGCTTAGCAGCAATATTATTATCGCCGAGCTCCGCCGATTTTTATCGCAGATAAACCTTGCTATTATTATTAAGGTTTATCTCAAAAGCGATAAAAATCGGCTGAAATGCATGAATATCTCTGAAAAGTCTGCGATATTCATGCATTACCGAGCTAATGCTCTTAGCCATGTTATCCACCTACCATTGGATAACATGGCTAACAACTGCTCTGGGCAGGCGTTAGTTGTTGGAGATATTCGCGCTTAGTGTGAATATTTCCAAAAGTAGGTAATAGGAGATAGCAATGTTAGCGACTGTTTCCAGTCGCTAACATCTTGGCACGCCCACTTTGCATGTCATTAGCGATAATTATCACTGACATGCAAAGTGGGCCCCAAGATGATCGCTATCTCCTACTAGCTGTCGCTAACTGGTGTTAGCGACAGCTAGGTAATAGGGCGATAAAATTATCGCCGCTTTAGCGGGAAAAATTCACGCTAAAGCGGCGATAAGGCCCTTGGTAATATGCCCCATAAAGACTGATCACCACAACAACGTTTCTGAGTTGGATCTTGGGTTTTTCACAACAGAAATGTAATTTTAAGGGCCTGATTACGATTTCGCCCTTGGTGGCAGTCCCTGGACCGCCAGACTGGCGGTTCAACTGCTGTATTACGAATACGGCGGTGTGACCGCCACCGGACCACCACAACTGTCAGGGATAATGGATCCCGTGACGGTGGCGTGGCAGTCAGAGGCCCTAATATGCTGGGGGTGCTGCTGTTGTACCGCCGAGCTTATTAGGAGTTTCCTCACCGCCGCAGTTTTCATGGCGGTGAGGCCGACATGAAAAATGTAGCAGTGAGGAAATAAAGGGAGCCCTACAGGGTCCCCTGGGGTCACCTGTTGCCTCAGATTCATAGGGTACCTGCAGGGGGGGCACATGGTGTACCCTCGTGTGTATTATTCATCCCCTTTTCTGCACAACATCGACTTTACAGTCCATGCCATGCAGGAGCGGGTTTTGGCATTCACATTGTGGTGCCTTTTTATTAAGGGCTGGCTTGGAAAAACACCAACGGACCGCCCGCCCGCCAGAGCACAAGATAACTCGTAATCTGGAGAGCGGTCGAGTTTGGCTGTCGTGGAGTTGTGACCAGCTCTAAAACTGCCAAACTCATAATCCGGCCCTAAATCCCCAGAAAAGCATGTAACAATGAAGTCAAAATTAGAGCATTTCCTAGGAGAGAGGATAATTACTGCATAGAGTGAGCAGAAAATAAACACAATCACAATACATTATAGCATGTCAACCAAAACAAATGAATAACATGAAAAACATATTTATCTATAAGTGTGGAGATATACACGAGTTATATGGCTGGAATCCAAACTTGTTAGGAAAACTCTAGCTGCATGAACTGCGCCCTACTAAGGAGATTTCGCTGCTGGCGAGGAGCGTTTTCATGGCCTTAGGTGGCACTTGTCGGCACTAACACTCAGTTTGGGGTATAAGCCTAATTTTTCATCATTAGACGTTTATCCAGAGCAAGAGAGATAAAACCAAAAAAAAGGAAGAAAAAAGGATGGGAAAAATAGGAAACTAGTGAAAGGGAGAAAGCAGTGATGAAAAATAACCTCAAGAGAGCGATACAGAAAGAGTATATGTAGGGTGATGGATGAAAGAGGCAGCCTTGGTACTCTGAGATCCCAGCATTCAGCAGTGCTAGTAGCGGGTCTCGAATAAAGACTTTGTGCCCCTCCTTTATTATTATTTTTTTAAATTTAGCACTGACCTTATTTCCTGAATGATTTAAAGACTGGTCTATTTCAAGCCCTCGGAATTAAAGCAGAACCCTTTACATTACAAAAGACTATTCTCCCTCGGATTCATGGAAATCCCTGCTCTTCCTCCGGGTCAGATCACTTCATCGTCACTAGGTTTAGGGTAATGAGGATTCTTCTTGAGTCCAACGCAACCCCTATGTGACCTTTGTGTCAAAAAAATCCTTCTTGCACTTCTTGGAGGAAGGGAATCGTGTACCTCGGTTGAGTCAAAGGATCAATTGACGTTTGTGGTCAAAACTCTGGTTGGGACTTTGATAATCTTTTCGACATCAGACAGGTCATCCAAAATCGAGTAGCCCGAATTTGTGACCAGAATAGAGGAATCCATAAGGAGGCCCAAGATCCTCGGCAGTGACTACACGCTTCTAGAAGATTCCAGTCTAAGTTAGGGCCACAAGCATTTGACTGACTTCACACTCCGGTCCCAGACTAACAGGAATGTTAACCTACCCCTTGCCATCTTATTTGACCTTTGAAATCTGGTACTCATCTCCAAATAAAACCCCTCATTAGGGTCAACAAACAATAGATAAAAATACTCCTTCATGCCAGGAAAGATCATCTGGCACCCGCTTTGTACTGACTTCTACTGACTTCTAGGAATCCTTTGCCTGACCTCTTTCAGGCAAAAGGTGAAAGTTTAGCTGCTGTCAGTTTGTTGCCTGGGCAGTTGCTTCAGCGCCCAGGAAAATACAGATAGGGTATAATGAGCTACTTCAGCATGGGTGGTGAAACAGCCAGGGACAGCCCCTACTTTTCAATTGAAATATTCACCTTTTGCTCTTCAGCTTTAGCATTCAGAAGACATCACATCTGTTGGTCTAGTCTTGATGACTTGCATTCCCACACTGAGATCTAGTGACAAGCCCATCCTGCTTCCCTGTTGTTGTTCATATCTGCCCTGGTTGTGAACTCCTAGAGACACGGCTAACACCCCCTGCCAGGTGTGCACACCTCATAACCCTGTACAGTCAAAGCATGCTGCAATCAAGCGTGACAGTGTTGACATTCACTTTTTCAGACCAAATCCCTAAATGAAAAGATCATTTGTTAGCGTCAACGTGTCAGCATGCATTAAATTTACATGTGTCAGAGATTCATAACCTGTTCTTAAAATAGGGACTACATATGATCGACCACATTCAGGTGAGCTGTGCAGGAGTTGTACTTAATATTCTCATCTGTTGCACATTCTCAGAGCTCTTTTACATACCTAACCTAAAGAGAAGGCCATTAGTTTGGAAACATACCAAAATATTGGGGGCCTCGAGGCCTTGCGTCACTTTTATGCCGCCGGAGCGTCACTTTTTGTGATGCACTGGCGGAGTAAAAAATGCATCATGTTGCGTCCTATTTACAAAGTGATGCATCTAGGCAGATTCCTCACTTTGCAACCCCCTGCGCCACAATATAGCTACAGCAGGTATAATGTATGCAGGGTGGGCGTTCCCCCGCAAAATGCCTCTTAGAAGTAGCACATTGAAATCTATGAGATTTCAGTGTGCCACTTCTAGGACCCCATTGCATCAATATCTCATGCCTGCCTCACAGCAGGCGGAAGCCTGATGCAGGCCCTTCCACATGGAGCTTGCCCCATGTGAAAGGACACATTGCTGGAGTTCAGACACACATAGCAATGCATCACTTTTGCGCCGCCTACAGATACTTCAGAAATCCGGACGCCATGATGCGCCATGATGCATTATACAGTAAATATTAATCATCTATCATGTCGCAAGGAGGGCGCACTGAGAAGTGACACATCGATGTTTTCAAGCAGTGATGCGCCACTTCTCATATATAAGGCCCTGAGCTTATCATAGAGAGCTGCACATACTACACAATATTGCATTTCAACATATTGTCAAGGGAAGTAGATCTGATGTTAAAAATGTTAAATCTATACTTGCCTCAGTTTGTTAACCGTGACAACATTTTAGTGTTTGATATTTTGGAGTCGATGAAAGTGCAGGCCGATATTACTGACCTCGGTATTTTGACATCTAGTCCTCTTTCTTGCAGCTCTCACATGTCACCAACATGATGGTGGGCCTAGCAAGCAGTGGAGCATGAAAACATATATCTGCTACTAGTTATCATAGATTAGTACAGTGGGCAGTACTTGTGTCTTCTGTTGGATCCAATCCCTTCACCTGATTAGATTCTGTGAGCCTGCAAGAGGTAAACCTGCACAAAGACCTTGTTTGCCTTTCCAGCCATGGCCCATTGCCTCAAACTCCCCTTTCAACATAATGCACGTTTCGTCTCCCCTTTTCACTCTCAGATTCATGCACTATTAGATGTACAAATCTGACTTCCCTTTTTCTCTCTTGATGGCTCTCTGCCTCTCTGCCTCTCTCTCTCACACACACACACACATTCCCTCCTTCCCTCGCACACAGACATCTACACTCTTTCTCTCTCTCACACACACCCTCCTTCTCTCTCATATCATATTTACACACTCAACTCACACACAGCCACATACACTCTTTCTCTCTCTCTCACTCACACACACACTCTCACACACACACACTCCCTCTCACACACACACACTTCCTCCTTCTCTCTCACATATAGACACTCACCTAACATACACAGCCACGTACACTCTTTCTCTCTCTCTCTCTCTCACACTCTCTCACACACACGTATTATCCATCACCAAAGTAGATGAAATTGTATTCTATAGAAGCTTATAAATCCTTAAGAACAGTGCACAACACATTGTTTGGACAGGAAACTCCCCTAAATAGTGACTTTGGTTTAGCTTGGCACAAGATGGGTGGTGGATACAGCTTCTCCAGACAGTGGAAGTGTGACTGAGGACGAAACGATGTATGGTTTACGTTATCTGCAATGGCCTTCATTACAAGTGGTCTCTTAAGAACGGTCTTCTCCCACAACCACAGGGCGCGTGGAACAGCAGAGTCTGTGATTACCTCACTAAGTGCCCCTTAATCAAAATGATGCATGTTTGTCTTAGAAATGGCTTCTGTCATAGACAATCTATACTACTATTATAAAGGAAGAACTTTGAGGCTTTGAGGTGGGTAAACTCGGGAACCACAGTGCCAATCCACACACCCAATACATTGTTGGAATCCTCAGGGTGTGCAGATGGACATAGGCTATATAAATTTAAAAAATACGTTATATTTAAAAAATTTACATTTAAAAAAAAGTAATCCCCTCGAAGTAGCGCCGGCCGCGACCTGCGTGCTGACGTCGTCCAGGAGCGCGAGGAACGCGAGGAGGAGCGGCGGACATGGCGCGGGGGAGGAGCACTGCACTGAGGAGCGGCAGCTGAGGTAAGGCTCCGGGTAACATCTCGGGGCAGGCGGGGGTCGGGGCACGCGGGGGACGGGGAGTTACAACAAAAAGGCTCCGGGGAACAATGTCAGGGCAGGCGGGGGTCTGGACAGGCTGGGACTCTCTGGCATAATTGTGCTCAAGCTCCCGACTCCCACCGGCCGCTCCATACTCTGTGAACTCCTACTCTTATGCCTGCAACCTATGCTCATCCTCGCCTCCCTGCAAACAGAGCACCAGAGCCCCACTTACCCAGAAAGCTCCCCAGTGCCTCAGGCGCTGCTGCTGGCCACCACTGCAACACTGGGCCTCTGGCATAATTGTGTGAGGTAAGCCTCCGGAGGACAATGTCAGGGCAGGCGGGGGTCGGGGAAGCCTGATTGCTCCCGGACAAGATCGGGACGGGCTGCTAGTCTCAGAATACAGCTTCTTGATTAGCAGACATTGTAAAATCATACAGGACATTGTTCCTTGCGCACAATCCAAAGAAGACATTTCTTTTTTCACCAGATGCCTTGATTTGCATAAAGTAGGGGTGCAATCCATGCTTATACTGATGCACACTAAAGTAACAGCAATTGAAGCTTTATTTTGTTGCACATGGGATGGGAGGCACCGATCTGGGATGTAGCTGGGCACCGCCCGCCCTAGGGCTCAATTTCTTGTGATATAATTACTCTGTTTGACCCAGTAGATGGGGCAAAATATCGCAAAAGAGGAGATTGCTTGAAAGGGAATTTCTGCTGTCCAACCTTCTTGGGGAGCAAGTAGAAGGAAAGGCAGTCTGATAAATGTATGTTTAAGACACTAGAACAGGTTACAGCTTCATATCATATGCTAATTCAACACATCAACAAATTATTATGTTTAGGAAGTAGGAGCTGTGTGGTGAGATTCATTGAACAATCTAGAGATTAAAAACCTGGGCCAAACTGTGAATCTTTTACAGTATTTTGGAACATTGGGCCCTACGTACCAATATCTAATCACAAAATACTGGCCACAAGCCATGTACTAGTAGATCCATTTTTAAAAATCTGAATCGTAGTGTGTCAGAATATGACCTACCTTATGAATATTAAGGAGGTCAGTTGCAAATTGTAGCTCACCACATCCCAAGGACTGTCCTGGGGACGGCAGACCACATGTCTGTGATCGCAGTTCAATAAAGTAAACTAAAGGTAACAGGGCTGCACGTAAAACTAAAAGCTTACTTTTCTTTTTTTGTTGTAAGTTTTAGAGTTTGCAGAGGTCCTGTGGACAACTGCCTATTCCCAAACCTTTTTTAGTTTGCAAATGGGTTAACTTTTGTGACACAAAAACTGGTTTGTATTTTTAAAAAAAATTTTTTATAGAGCTCAAACCAGACCCATGAGGGTGTCAGAGCGGTTTACAGGATTAAAGGGTGGTATTCAAAGGACTTAGGAGGGGAGGATATCAATGGGATACAAAGGGTTAGGTACATTGTGTGAGTGACATACCCATGCTATTAGCCTTTCTAAAAGTTACAGCTGGATTAAAGGGTAATAACTTTCCAATCATAGGATCGTCTCTCACGATTGGCCAATTGTGTCTCACAATTACCTTCATCTGCTTTTGTTGTCGTGAGAAAGACAAAATCAATCTAGTGGGTTCCTCAACGACATCTTTGCCGATGTTTTTCTCTATATATTTCAACGGGTCAACTCGTGCCAATGTTTTGGACTTGCCGATTGCTGCATCGATTACCTCAGTCCTATATCCTCTGGCTAGAAACCTATTGCGACTTTCCCTCTGCTTGTGGTTACAGTCGTCTTCCTCACTGTATATTCGCCTTATGCGCAATATCTCCCCATAGGGAATGCTTTTGATAAGATGGGGCAGATGTGCACTAGAAGCATGCAGAAGTGTATTTCCTGCTGTAGGTTTCCTGAAGTGATTTGTTGACAATTTATTGTTGACTACCTGGACCCTCACATCTGAAAATGAGACCATGTCTTTGCTAATGTCAGATGTGAAATGTAAGTTGACTGCGTTGTTGTTCAGTAAATAAATAAAAGCAGTAGCACTTTCCACATCACCATCCCACACTATGAATAAATCATCAATATAATGTAACCAAGTTATGACATTTGTGTTGTATATCTGCTCATGTTGTTGCATGAGGACCAGCTCCTCCCACCATCCCATGAATAAACAGGCAGAACTGGGGGAGAAGCTGGCACCCATAGCAACACCCTGAATCTGCTGGTACATTTTGCCATCAAACAAAAATACATTATTTTCCAAACAGACCAGTAGCATGTTGAGCAGCATATTAGTGTGTTGCGAATATATGATTGATCTAATCATCAAGAAGTATTGAAGGAATCAAAATATTATACTAATGGAGTATACTCACCAATAGCCCATATAACTTACTCATAAATAATAAGTCAGTCGGCAATGGAGAAGGTTCAATCGTTTATTCTGCAGATACAGGCCCTGACAGGGGAGCCTCAGTCTACACGACCCTCGGAGTTGCGCAGAGGAGACTGACTATATACAAAGAGGGCAAAGCATATATACGTTTCACACATAGTACGATATCACCTTACTAGGAAAGATACAACTTGTCAGTGAGCCAACAGGAAGACCCATATAAGGCACAATTGATTGCTAGTTGCTGGGCCTAAGCTATTCCGGGGCAGGTCAGTAAGGTGCCTCCCTTTCTATCTGTAGCTCGGGGAGTGCAGGAACGGGCTCTGCTAGAATGTGCGCATCCCGCAAGAAGGGCAGGTGTGACCTTGGGTTTCCCTGAGCTACAAACTAACGAGTGGAGCAGACAGCTAGGTCTGCCATAGTGGTTTCGTGCAGAAAGCCTAATCACGTGATTTCAGGGAAACAGCATTGGAGACAGAGAAACGAAACAAGATGGCTCCGGTCATACCAATAGGTTTAGGCAACACTAAAGTGAATCGTTCCTAACGTTAATAATAATATGTGAATAATGCGATGCTAATGTGCGGTTATAAGGTTATATTGTATATATTAGGCCAATAACATGTATTCATCATATTTATAATCCCATCATACGGCCCTTTTGGCCTATTACAGCCAATATAACTAGTTCTATTCTACAAACACACCCTCATCGATCTGCATAAGGTCTGAGACCTCCTTTTGAATCATTTGCTTGTCGACCTTGGCCTGTCGAGAGACGGTCAAGGCAGATGTTATCTTAGCCGCACAGAAGGAACAACAGGCCGGGCCGCAATGGAGTCATAAGCAGCAAGTGAACATGACTCCAAAGGCTCCAGCAAGAATCATGAATATCTTCCAACCCCAGGTAGATAAAAGACCCCAGAACCATCCACTAAGGTACCAGGTACCATAGTCGACATGTGCTTCACTAGCTAACCGGTATAGTTTCTGAATGGCAAGGTGTATGGTAGGGGCCGAATCAGGAATAAAAACACAACAAGAGCTGCCGATCACGCGACAGGCTCCACCCCTATCTGCTAGGATGACGTCAAGAACCATTCGGTTCTGGAGCGTAACAAGCCTCGTAGCCTGAAGCTCAACAGTAATGTTGGTCAGGATCCCAGTTGTGGTCTGAACCACATTTTCCACTATTCTTGACAGGCGTCTTATACTACGGCTATTGAAAATCGGTCCCCCAAAAGGGAGTGAGACCTTTGGAAATATCTTCAAATTGTTGCAAGGAGGTGTCTGTCTGATCAGTACTATCAGTATCAAAACTCCTAATGCTCCGGTTAGATTCAATCTCTCGTTTAGCTAGCTGATGTGTCCTATGAAACTCAGACGGGGCAATATAAACTGGGGGGTAGAGGAATGAGAGGTAACACCGCCCTGCCCATCCTCTGGGAAGCCAAGTGTATGCGTTTTCACCGCACACAAAGTATACGTTAGGGGGAGTAATCACAGGAGGAGTGCTGTAGGTATGCAAAGTGTAAGTGTAATTACACCTACTGTTTCCTACCTTAACATTACCTCGTCCCTGTATGCAAAAAGGGGAAGTGCTATTTATAATGGGAATTGGCAAAGCTTTGTCATTAGTGACATTTCGTTCTTTAAAATGCTGAAAATACATGGTGGAGTTGAAAAGTTCAAAATCCTGCATTTCCTCTTGTAGCCAGGGAGCATTTTCATTTTCAGTGTATACATTCATACAAGCATTTGAATCCAAGGATCCCTCCCCTCCATTCCCTTCAGCATCAAATCCTTGGTGCCGCTCTATATATTTCAGGATGGCCTCATAATCTTTTTCAGTATATATCTTAGGTTCAGCTACATAGTGAGAATACATTAATGACAATATTTGGAACCAGGCTTCACAGCTATCTAAGTGGGATAAGGGCAGGGAAATGAACAGTTCATGTTGATGCATTACTGACGGAAGTAGCCCACAGACCCAACAATTCATCTTGTTGGTCGTACTATGGGTCTGATGTAACATTTCAATAAAAACATTTTTCGCATAAGTTTCTCTGTGTCTAGCCTTATGTGGGGGTAAGGAATAAAACAGATGTTCTTCTGGGGCAGGGGTAGTTCCTAGCAGTTTCTGTACAGGATGCTGACATTCTAAGTACACAAACACACACATTAAAAATACCGTAATTACAATAATAAAAGCAACTAATGCCACCTTCACTCTGGTGGTCCATCCGGAAAACAATGGCGTATTATCAATATACCGTCGAGGGGCAATTGGTTGTTCATCCTCCATGACAAATCGGGCAAAAGGAAACATGCTCTCTATAAGTCCAAATTCTTACTCAGATCCTCTCTAAAAGTAAAAAAAAAAACAATCTTTGTATCCACAAAGCACACACACCACCAGAGGGTTCTTCTTTCCACTGAGAGATCTTCTCCCTGTGTCGGTTAGAGCCTCACAGGCAGACTCCTAACGTTCATCAAAAAAGAACAAACTTTGTATTCCAGTAGTACGACCGCGGCCCTCAACTCAGTCTTTCTTTCTGAACAGAGCTATTTAACACAATGTTCCAAGCTCTCAACGGGTTCAGTCCAGTGTCTCGCTCAGTACCCCAGTAATTCTATCCGACGTTCCTCAACTCAAGTCTCTGTCTAGCTCCTACCATTGGAAGCTGGGATACTGTGCTGTTTTCAGGGCCGCAGGTCGTATTTACAATGACCAGGTTGCTCCTGGTCAGAAAACAATTCTGCTGCAAGGGCATCTGATGCGTTCAAAATTTGTGGTGCCTTGGAAATGACAGCCTTCGCTGATTGAGCTGTCTCACTTTCAACTGTGGGCAACACCTCACTCGGTTGCCCTACTTCTTGGGCGTCTGAAAAAGGCACAAAGCTTCGAATCAGCTCTCCTTCCTGGCTCGGAATTCCTTCTCGGTTTTGCAGATCAAACGGCAAAGGCAGCGGCAGGCGTTTTAGATGACTGACGTGGATCCAGTGCTTTCTTCCATGCACTTTCACCGCTGTTCTCGTAGCCAGGAGGATCTGATAGGGCTCCGACCACCTGGGCTCCAAACTCGATTTCCGTTGGTAGTTCTTCACCAGTACCCGCTGGCCAGGTTTCAATCGATGTCCAGGACCCTCCGGTAGTGGCTGCAATGTGTCCGATACCTGTTGATGAATAGAACGCAAACCTTTAGTCAAGGCGTACAGGTAGTCTGTCATCAAAGGGTAATTAATATCCCTAAAGGATCGGGGTCTGGTGACTCCCCACACATTGGCGGGTATGCAAAAGATCACTTCGTAAGGAGACAATCCAGTTCTAGAGCTAGGGGTTGTTCTTAGAGACAATAATGCCAAGAGGAGTGCATCAGGCCAATTCAATCCAGTACTCTCACAGATTTTAGCCATTTTTTATTTCAGGGTGCCATTATATTTCTCAACTAGTCCAGCCGACAGGGGGTGTCTGGCGGCATAGAACTTCTGTTTTATCTGCAATCCTTTACAAACGCTCTGTACTAGCTGAGCATTAAAATGAGGCCCGTTGTCGGACCATATGACACGGGGCAAACAATATCTGGGCAGGTATTCCTTTACCAGGGCTTTGGCAGTTGCAACTGCAGTGGCTTCTTTAGTAGGGTAGGCTTCAACCCATTTGCTAAAAGCACATACCACCACTAATACATATTTTAAATTGTTTACTCTTTCCATCTGAATGTAATCAATTTGTATTACCTCAAAAGGCAAGGACGGTGGGGCAAAATTTCCACTCAAAACAGATTCTCTACCTCCGGAATTATGGCGTAAACACACTGGGCAGTATTTCACTATATGTGCTGCAGTTTTGGAAATGTTTGGGTTGTTCCATTCTGGATCTAACACGGCACAGATACCTTTTACGCCTATGTGGACTGGACCATGGGCCATTGTCACTACAGCATATACTATTGCATTTGGCAGGGATGTATGACGTTATAACGCATACTATTACAACGCATGCTTTTACAACGCAATTTTTACAACGCAAGTACCTTTACAACGCGTGACTGTACAACGCATTCTTTTTTCTTTTACAACGCGAAATAAATAGTAAAAGTAATGTAAAAGTACCATTACAACGAAATCACTTATAATGCATACCTTTACAACGCAAAAAAAAAATACTTATTTTTTAAAAAATTTGTAAAATAAATCCTGGCACGGGATACAGGGAAAATAGGGCTTTTGGGTGGGTAAGTGTATTAAAATGTGGGAAGAAACTGAACGTAGATATAATGAAATGCAAAGCTTTTTTAAAATTAATACTCGAGTGTTAAAATTAATACTCAAGCATTAAAAAAAGTACTCGCTGATTTTCAAAAAAACGAAATTTTTAAACAAATTATTAATGATTGCGAAAAACACATAACCAATACAAGTAGCAGAATAATAAAATTACTATTGTTAATAACAAACAATTATCAAACGAAAAGTCGCCATTTTATAAAGACAACATGAAGTAATTGTCCTACAACTGTTTTCATGAAAATAACATCACAACAAGATTTACAAAATGGATGCCAAAACGGAACGTGAAAGTTAAAACAACACTTTTATAAAACAACATTTTAAATTGTAAGTTTCCACAGTAAATTAAACGATTTAACAAGCACATAAAATCGGTGTATTTCTCAAAAATTATAATGACACTGAGAAAAAGTTATAAATACGAGCAAGACACCATTTTGAAACCAGTTGATTATCAACTCCCAGAGTGAGCAGACACCAAAACCTGACCCTCTGACCTATTCACCGAGCTACGACCCGAATTGATTCTTAAAGCAATAAATTCCAACACTCAAGTAAGTGTAAAAACTATTATAACTTCATTTTTAAGTTAAAAGGAATAAATATGAGAATTATTAGTAATACTTTTTAAAAATAAATTTACTGGATTTTCAAACTGTCAAGAATAGACAAACGATTTTGAACGTGCTAAACAACTTACATAAAATATGTAAGTACATATAGATAATAATCTAAATTTTTCAACATTTATTAAATTTACAACATAACGCTATAAGTAAAAAAAACGATACAGAAAGCAAACCAATTAAAAGCCAGAATATATTTTACCCTGCCACATTTTTAAAACATTATGAAATATAAATGAATAGAGTGTGAAGTAAACCTATAGAAATATATTTTTTAAAATTTAAGAAATATACATTATTTTTAAAATCAGCACAACAGAAAGATTATCGAGAATACCAATTAGAAACTGCATTTTGAGAAAAGAACGACACTCCTTTTCAACGCAAAAAAAAGGTACTTTAAAAAATAAAATTGGGGTCAATTCACAAATTACCAACACTACGACAACTACTTCTAATACACACACATGTATTATCATTCCCACAGAAAAACATCGAGTAAGAAAATAACTAGGACTTTCTTCTCTGAAAAAAAAGGACGACTTGAAAAAGAGGTAAAATATTTAAACAGAAATGCAGTGTAAATCTTTGAAAATAGAGAGCCAGAAAATGAAGCTTATTCGAAAATAAGGGAAAATAAATAAAAAATACGAAAGAATAGGGACACATTTAAATATTCAAACTACAAAAAGTAGCAAAAGTAGGGAAAGTGTGGAATAGTGTAGGAACTACATTTGCTAATGTAACAATAAGAAGGTGCAGCAGTAGAGAAAATGTGGGATAGTGTAGAGCAGAGGTCTCCAAACCAGTCCTGGAGGGCCGGATCTATTTCAGATTTTTACAAAAACTACATATATCTCAATGGGGATATCCTAAAAATCTGGCAAGGATCCGGCCTTCCAAGACCGGTTTGGACACCCTTAGTGTAGGGGGATAATTTACAATTCTAACTGCAGTAAAGTGCAAAAGTAGGGAAAGTGTGGGATAGTGTTCATACTACAACTGCTATTGTAACTCCAGGAAGGTGCAGCAGTAGTGAAATTATTAAATAGTTTAAGGGCTGGATTTACTAATGAAACTCAAAAAAGGTATAGCAGTAGGGAAACTGTGGGATAGTGTATAGACAAAATTTACAATTCAAACTCCAGGAAGGTGCAGGACAATGATAAGTGTGGGATAGTGTAAGGGCAGGATTTACTATTCTAACTCCAAAAAGGTGCAGCAGTAGGTTAAAGTGTGGGATAGTGTATTGGCAGTATTTACTATTCTAACTCCAGGAAGGTGTAGCAGTAGGGAAAGTGTGGGATAGTGAAGGAGCAAGAATTACTATTCTAACTCCAGGAAGATGCATCAGTAGGAAAAGTGTGAGAAAGAGTATGGGTACAGTAAAGAAAAATTAAGCTCTTGCACAGAAATGCAGACATTTTTCTTAGTTTAAAAAACATTCAAACAACAAATGACATAAGCATACTTTTTTCTATTTGCAGAATCTCAAACAACTTTTCACAAAACCGAAAGCAAGTCAAAACTCAAGAAATCAGAGAACCGAACAAGGAAAAAACACCAGACTCAGAAGGTAATTCAAATGAAAATTCCTAGCAATGAAACATAAAAAAATGGGGAACATCCTAAAAAAATGACAGTAATTTAGTATTAATGCTCAAGAAAGATGCAGCAATAGGGAAAGTGTAGGATAGTGTAGGGGCAGGATTAACTATTGTAAACCCAGGAAGGTGCAGCAGTAGAGAAAGTGTGGGCTAGTAAAGGGGCAAGATTAACTATTCAAAGTCCAAGAAGGTGCAGCAGTAGGGAAAGTGTTGGATAGTGTAGGGTCTATAATTACTATTCTAACTCCAGAAAGGTGCAGCAGTAGGGAAAGTGTGGGATACTGTAGGGGCAGAATTTAGTATTCTAACTCCAGGAAAATGCAGCAGTAGGGAAAGTGTTGGATAATGTAGGGGCAGTATTTACTAATCTAACTCCAGGAAGGGGTAGCAGAAGGGAAAGTGGGGGACAGTGAAGGGGCAAAAATAACTATTCAAAGTCCAAGAAGGTGTAGCAGTAGGGAAAGTGTGGGATGGTGAAGGTGAAAGAATAACTATTGTAAGTCCAGAAACATGCATCAGTAGGGTGAGTGTTAGAAAGAGTATGGGTACAGTAAAAAATAAATTAAACTTTTGCACAGAAATGCAGACATTTTTCTTTGTTTAAAAAACATTAAAAAATGACATAAACACACTTTTCTCTATTTGCAGAATCTCAAACAAGTCTTCACAAAACTGAAACCAAGTAAAAACCCAAGAAATCATAGAACCGAACAAGGATAAAACACCAGACTCAGAAGGTAATTCAAATGAAAATTCCAAGCAATGAAACATAAAAAAGTGACAGTATTTTAGTATTAATACTCCAGAAAGATGCTGCAGTAGGGAAAGTGAAGGATAGTGTAGGGGCAGGAATTACTACTCTAACTCCAGGAAGGTGCAGCAGTAGGGAAAGTGTGGGATAGTGAAGGGGCAGGATTAACTATTCAAACTCCAGTAAGGTGCAGCAGTAAGGAAAGTGTAGGATAGAGTAGGGTCAATAATTACTATTCTAACTCCAGGAAGGTGCAGCAGTAGGGACAGTTTGAGATAGTGTAAGGGCAGGATTTACTATTCAAACTCTTTAAGGTGCAGCAGTAAGGAAAGTGTAGGATAGAGTAGGGTCAATAATTACTATTCTAACTCCAGGAAGGTGCAGCAGTAGGGAAAGTGTTGGATAGTGTAGGGGCAGGATTTACTATTCTAACTCCAGGAAGGTGCAGCAGTAGGGAAAGTGTGGGATAGTGAAGGGGCAGGATTAACTATTCTAAGTTCAGGAAAGTGCAGCAGTAGGGAAAGTGTTGGATAGTGTAGGGTCTATAATTACTATTCAAACTCCAAAAAGGTGCAGCAGTAGGGAAAGAGTGGGATACTGTAAGGGCAGGATTTAGTATTCTAACTCCAGGAAGGTGCATCAGTAGAGAAAGTGGGGGATAGTGATGGGGCAATAATAACTATTCAAACCCCAGGAAGGTGTAGCGGTAGGGAAAGTGTGGGATGGTGAAGGGACAAGAATAAATATTCTAAGACCACAAAGAAGTATCTGTAGGGAAAGTGTGAGTAAGTGTATTGGTACAGTAAAGAAAAATGTTACTTTTGAACAGAAATGCAGACATTTTTCATTGTTTTAAAAACATTAAAACAACAAATGACATATACATACTTTTCTCTATTTGCAGAATCTCAAACAACTCTAAACAAAACCGAAACCAAGTCAAAACCCAAGAAAACAGAGAATCAAACAAGGAAAAAACAATAGACTCAAAAGGTAATTCAAATGAAAATTTCTAGCAATGAAACATGAAAAAATGACAGTACTTTAGTATTAAAACCGTGAAAAAAGCTGCAGTAGGGAAAGTGTAAGATAGTGGAGGGGCAGGATTTACTATTCTAACTCTAGGAAGGTACAGCAGTAGGGAAAGTGTGGGATAGTGAAGGGGCAGGATAAACTATTCTAACTCCAAAAAGGTGCAGCAGTAGGGAAAGTGTTGTATAGTGTAGGGTCTATAATTACTATTCTAACTCCAGAAAGATGCAGCAGTAGGGAAAGAGGGGGTACTGTAGATGCAGGATTTAGTATTTTAACTCCAGGAAGGTGCAGCAACAGGGTAAGTGTTGGATAGTGTAGGGGCAGTATTTACTAATCTAACCCCAGGAAGGTGTAGCAGTAGGGAAAGTGTTGGATAGAGAAAAGGCAATAATAACTATTCAAACTCCCGGAAGGTGTAGCAGTAGGGAAAGTGTGGGATAGTGAAGGAGCAAGAATAACTATTCTAAGTCCAAAAACATGCATCAGTAGGGAAAGTGTGAGAAAGTATATGAGTATAATAAAGAAAAATTAAGCTTTTAAACAGAAATGCAGAAATTTTTCTTTGTTAAAGGAACATTAAAACAACAAATGCCATAAACATACTTTTCTCTATTTACAGAATCTCAAACAACTCTTCACAAAACCGAAACCAATTCAAAACCCAAGAAATCAGAGAACGGAACAAGGAAAAAACACCAGACACAGAAGGTAATTCAAATGAAAATTCCTAGCAATGAAACATAAAAAAATGAGAGTACTTTAGTATCAAAAATCCAGAAAGATGCTGCAGTAGGGAAAGTGTAGGATAGTGTAGGGACAGGATTTACTATACTAAATACAGGAAGGTGCAGCAGTAGGGAAAGTGTGTGATAGTGAAGGGGCAGGATTAACTATTCTAACTCCAGGAAGGTGCAGCAGTAGGGAAAGTGTTGGATAGTGTAGGGTCTATAATTACTATTCGAAATCCAGGAAGGTGCAAGTGAGGAAAGTTTGGGATAGTGTAGGGGCAAGATTTACTATTCTAACCCCAGGAAGGTGCAGCAGTAGGAAAAGTGTAGGATAGTGTAGGGGCAATATTTATTAATCTAACTCCAGGAAAGTGTAGCATTAGGGAAAGTGTTGGATAGTGTAGGGGCAATATTTACTAATCTAACTCCAGGAAGGTGTAGTAGTAGGGAAAGTGGGGGATAATGAAGGGGCAATAATAACTATTCTAACTCCAGGAAGGTGTTAAAGTAGGGAAAGTGTGGGATGGGGATGGGACAAGAATAACTATTCTAACTCCAGAATGATGCATCAGTAGAGAAAGTGTGAGAATGTGTATGAGTACAGTAAAGGTAAATTAAGATTTTGCACAGAAATGCAGACATTTTTCTTTGTCTAAAAAACATTAAAACAACAAATGACATAAACATACTTTTCACTTTTTGCAGAATCTCAAACAACTCTTCATAAAACCGAAAGCAAGTCAAAACCCAAGAAATCAGAGAACCAAACAAGGAAAACACACCAGGCTCAGAAGGTAATTCAAATGAAAATTCCAAGCAATGAAACATAAAAAAAATGACAGTACTTTAGTCTTGATACTCCAGAAAGATGCTGCAGTAGGGAAAGTGTAAGATAGTGAAGGGGCAGGATTTACTATTCTTACTCCAGGAAGGTACAGCAGTAGGGAAAGCGTGGGATAGTGAAGGGGCAGGATTAACTATTCTAACTCCAGAAAGATGCATCAGTAGGGAAAGTGTGAGAATGTGTATGAGAACAGTAAAGGTAAATTAAGCTTTTGCACAGACATGCAGACATTTTTCTTTGTCTAAAAAACATTAAAACAACAAATTACATAAACATACTTTTCACTTTTTGCAGAATCTCAAATAACTCTTCACTAAACCGAAAGCAAGTAAAAACCCAAGAAATCAGAGAACCGAACAAGGAAAAAACACCAGACTCAGAAGGTAATTCAAATGGAAATTCCAAGCAATGAAACATAAAAAAGTGACAGTATTTTAGTATTAATACTCCAGAAAGATGCTGCAGTAGGGAAAGTGAAGGATAGTGTAGGGGCAGGAATTACTACTCTAACTCCAGGAAGGTGCAGCAGTAGGGAAAGTGTGGGATAGTGAAGGGGCAGGATTAACTATTCAAACTCCAGTAAGGTGCAGCAGTAAGGAAAGTGTAGGATAGAGTAGGGTCAATAATTACTATTCTAACTCCAGGAAGGTGCAGCAGTAGGGACAGTTTGAGATAGTGTAGGGGCAGGATTTACTATTCAAACTCTTTAAGGTGCAGCAGTAAGGAAAGTGTAGGATAGAGTAGGGTCAATAATTCCTATTCTAACTCCATGAAGGTGCAGCAGTAGGGAAAGTGTTGGATAGTGTAGGGGCAGGATTTACTATTCTAACTCCAGGAAGGTGCAGCAGTAGGGAACGTGTGGGATAGTGAAGGGGCAGGATTAACTATTCTAAGTCCAGGAAGGTGCAGCAGTAGGGAAAGTGTTGGATAGTGTAGGGTCTATAATTACTATTCAAACTCCAAAAAGGTGCAGCAGCAGGGAAAGAGTGGGATACTGTAAGGGCAGGATTTAGTATTCTAACTCCAGGAAGGTGCATCAGTAGAGAAAGTGGGGGATAGTGATGGAGCAATAATAACTATTCAAACCCCGGGAAGGTGTAGCGGTAGGGAAAGTGTGGGATGGTGAAGGGACAAGAATAAATATTCTAAGACCACAAAGAAGTATCTGTAGGGAAAGTGTGAGTAAGTGTATTGGTACAGTAAAGAAAAATGTTACTTTTGAACAGAAATGCAGACATTTTTCATTGTTTTAAAAACATTAAAACAACAAATGTCATATACATACTTTTCTCTATTTGCAAAATCTCAAACAACTCTAAACAAAACCGAAACCAAGTCAAAACCCAAGAAAACAGAGAATCAAACAAGGAAAAAACAATAGACTCAAAAGGTAATTCAAATGAAAATTTCTAGCAATGAAACATGAAAAAATGACAGTACTTTAGTATTAAAAACCGTGAAAAAAAGCTGCAGTAGGGAAAGTGTAAGATAGTGGAATGGCAGGATTTACTATTCTAACTCTAGGAAGGTACAGCAGTAGGGAAAGTGAGGGATAGTGAAGGGGCAGGATTAACTATTCTAACTCCAGAAAGGTGCAGCAGTAGGGAAAGTGTTGTATAGTGTAGGGTCTATAATTACTATTCTAACTCCAGAAAGATGCAGCAGTAGGGAAAGAGGGGGTACTGTAGATGCAGGATTTAGTATTTTAACTCCAGGAAGGTGCAGCAGTAGGGAAAGTGTTGGATAGAGAAGAGGCAATAATAACTATTCAAACTCCAGGAAGGTGTAGCAGTAGGGAAAGTGTGGGATAGTGAAGGAGCAAGAATAACTATTCTAAGTCCAAAAACATGCATCAGTAGGGAAAGTGTGAGAAAGTATATGAGTATAATAAAGAAAAATTAAGCTTTTAAACAGAAATGCAGACATTTTTCTTTGTTAAAGGAGCATTAAAACAACAAATGACATAAACATACTTTTCTCTATTTACAGAATCTCAAAAAACTCTTCACAAAACCGAAACCAATTCAAAACCCAAGAAATCAGAGAACGGAACAAGGAAAAAACACCAGACACAAAAGGTAATTCAAATGAAAATTCCTAGCAATGAAACATAAAAAAATGAGAGTACTTTAGTATCAAAAATCCAGAAAGATGCTGCAGTAGGGAAAGTGTAGGATAGTGTAGGGACAGGATTTACTATACTAAATACAGGAAGGTGCAGCAGTAGGGAAAGTGTGTGATAGTGAAGGGGCAGGATTAACTATTCTAACTCCAGGAAGGTGCAGCAGTAGGGAAAGTGTTGGATAGTGTAGGGTCTATAATTACTATTCGAAATCCAGGAAGGTGCAAGTGGGGAAAGTTTGGGATAGTGTAGGGGCAAGATTTACTATTCTAACTCCAGGAAGGTGCAGCAGTAGGAAAAGTGTAGGATAGTGTAGGGGCAATATTTATTAATCTAACTCCAGGAAAGTGTAGCATTAGGGAAAGTGTTGGATAGTGTAGGGGCAATATTTACTAATCTAACTCCAGGAAGGTGTAGCAGTAGGGAAAGTGGGGGATAATGAAGGGGCAATAATAACTATTCTAACTCCAGGAAGGTGTTAAAGTAGGGAAAGTGTGGGATGGGGATGGGACAAGAATAACTATTCTAACTCCAGAATGATGCATCAGTAGAGAAAGTGTGAGAATGTGTATGAGTACAGTAAAGGTAAATTAAGATTTTGCACAGAAATGCAGACATTTTTCTTTGTCTAAAAAACATTAAAACAACAAATGACATAAACATACTTTTCACTTTTTGCAGAATCTCAAACAACTCTTCATAAAACCGAAAGCAAGTCACAACCCAAGAAATCAGAGAACCAAACAAGGAAAACACACCAGGCTCAGAAGGTAATTCAAATGAAAATTCCAAGCAATGAAACATAAAAAAATGACAGTACTTTAGTATTGATACTCCAGAAAGATGCTGCAGTAGGGAAAGTGTAGGATAGTGAAGGGGCAGGATTTACTATTCTAACTCCAGGAAGGTACAGCAGTAGGGAAAGCGTGGGATAGTGAAGGGGCAGGATTAACTATTCTAACTCCAGAAAGATGCATCAGTAGGGAAAGTGTGAGAATGTGTATGAGTACAGTAAAGGTAAATTAAGCTTTTGCACAGACATGCAGACATTTTTCTTTGTCTAAAAAACATTAAAACAACAAATGATATAAACATACTTTTCACTTTTTGCAGAATCTCAAACAACTCTTCACTAAACCGAAAGCAAGTCAAAACCCAAGAAATCAGAGAACCGAACAAGGAAAAAACACCAGACTCAGAAGGTAATTCAAATGGAAATTCCAAGCAATGAAACATAAAAAAAATGACAGTACTTTAGTATTAATACTCCAGAAAGATGCTGCAGTAGGGAAAGTGTAAGATAGTGAAGGGGCAGGGTTTACTATTTTAACTCCAGGAAGGTACAGCAGTAGGGAAAGTGTGGGATATTGAAGGGGCAGGATTAACTATTCTAACTCCAGAAAGATGCATCAGTAGGGAAAGTGTGAGAATGTGTATGAGTACAGTAAAGGTAAATTAAGCTTTTGCACAGAAATGCAGACATTTTTCTTTGTCTAACAAACATTAAAACAACAAATGACATAAACATACTTTTCACTTTTTGCAGAATTTCAAACAACTCTTCACAAAACCGAAAGCAAGTCAAAACCCAAGAAATCAGAGAACCGAACAAGGAAAAAACACCAGACTCAGAAGGTAATTCAAATGAAAATGTCAAGCAATGAAACATAAAAAAATGACAGTACTTTAGTATTAATACTCTAGAAAGATGCTGCAGTAGGGAAAGTGTAAGATAGTGAAGGGGCAGGATTTAATATTCTAACTCCAGGAAGGTACAGAAGTAGGGAAAGTGTGGGATAGTGAAGGGGCAGGATTAACTATTCTAAGTCCAGGAAGTTGCAGCAGTAGGGAAAGTGTTGGATAGTGTAGGGTCAATAATTACTATTCTAACTCCAGAAAGGTGCAGCAGTAGGGAAAGAAGGGGAATAGTGTAGAGGCAGGATTTAGTATTCTAACTCCAGTAAGGTACAGCATAGGGAAAGTGTTGGATAGTGTAAGGGCAGTATTTACTAATCTAACTCCAGGAAGGTGCAGCAGTAGGGAAAATGTTGGATAGTGTAGAGGCAATATATACTAAACTAACTCCAGGAAGGTGTAGCAGTAGGGAAAGTGGGGGATAGTGAAGGGGAAATAATAACTAATCTAACTCAAGGAAGAAGTAAAAGTAGGGAAAATATGGGATGGTAAAGGAGCAAGAATAACTATTCTAACTCCAGGAAGGTGTAAAAGTAGGGAAAGTGTGGGATAGTGTTGGGGCAGGATTTACTATTCTAACTCCTGGAAGGTGTAGAAGTTGGGTAAGTGTGAAATAGTAGAGGGGCTATATTTACTATTCTAACTTCAGGAAGGTGCAATAGTAGGGAAAATGTTGGATAGTGTAGGGGCAGGACTTACAATTCTAACTCCAGAAAGCTCCAGCAGTAGGGAAAGTGTTGAATAGTGTACATAATTATTAACTTTATAAAACACATGTACTAAAAGCAATCTCTTTTTTCACAGAAAATGTCAACTCAGGAAACAGCAACATACATTAAATCTAGAAAAGGAAACCGTTTATTAAAACATTCTGGATATGTATATTGTAAAGAAAGGATAAGTGAACCACGTAGACATTGGAGGTGTGTGCAATACTACTCATCCCATTGCAGCGGCAGAGCGGCTACCCATGATGATATCATTATTAAAACAACAGAACATAACCACTCTGCCTCTGCAATGGAGATTGAAGTAAGGGAAACCCTCAAATAAAATGAAACAAATTGCATGTACCTCCAATGACACTACTGGATCAATATTACGAGAGGTTGCACAGCATGTTCCAAGTTATGTTGCTAGTAGTATGCCTATTATACCCAATTTGAGAAGAATTATACATAGACAAAAGCAGGCAAGTAATACTCAAACTTCAACTCCTCATACTTTTTCTGACATTCAAATTCCTAATGAACTCTCTATTTCTTTTTCTAATGAACCTTTCCTCCTGCACGACAACCAAAACCCTCATAAACTTATTCTTATCTTTAGTACACCCAGCAACCTTGTTAAGTTAGAAAATAGTGAAATTTGGATGATGGATGGGACGTTTAAAAGTACACCCCATCCTTTCACCCAAATTTATACTATTCACGCAAAGATTAACCATAATGTAATTCCCTTAGTATATAGTTTGCTACCAGATAAGCATTCTGCAACCTACACTGAGTTTTTATCAGTGATTAAAAGCAAAACATCCAACAAAAGTCCTAGGAAGATAATTATTGATTTTGAATTGGCTATGATCAATGTGATCACTAAAACGTACACGGATACCCAAATTTACCGCTCTTTGTTTTGTCCCTCCTGAAAGTGTAGACGAGTACTACACAGCTATTACAGAATCTGATTATTTTGATGAAAATGAAGATAAATTGGCACCCTTATTAAATTATTTTGAGGACACATGGATTGGACATCTAAGCAGATCGGGTCGCAGGAAGAAGCCACGTTTCCATGTGGAGTGGTGGAACTGCTACACGAGCTGCTAAGAAGGAGAAGGCAAAACAAACAATGCCATAGAGGGATGGCATAACTCCTTCAACCATACAATTGGCAAACCACACCCTAACTTCTACTCATTTTTGGAAACTTTGAAGAAGGAGCAAAGTTTCCAAGAAATGAGAATCTCTCAAACATTAACTGGTAGTCTAAACCCACGCATTTCCAAAAAATCAAAGGAAATGTCTGATAGATTATTGGCAATATTACAACAGTTTTCATTGTGTGTGGCTTTAGACTACCTTGACAATGTTGCTAACATACTACATTTCTAACTTTTTCTACACCTTACTTTACTGCTTCTACCTAAATTAAATAAAAGATTCAATTCAATTGGCATTTATTTTTATCTAAATTATTTTTTGAAATTAAAAGTCGGGTCAGCTTACCTTTAGTTGTCTTCTTTTTTTTTCTTCAACTTGTTTCTCCAATAGTAATACATTATAAGGCAAAACTCAAATAACCAAAGCAAACAAGCAAAAATCCAAATTCCAAAACAAAACATAATTTTATGAAGTCAAATTAGAAAATTATCAAAGATCCAGATGCATCATTTTTAAAATCAAAAGTGCACGTAATAAATATTTTTGATAACTCCTTCTTGAAACGAATCCAAAGTCAACAAAATCCACGTTCGATTGAAATCAATGTGGTCTGGTTTCCAAATTCAAAATTCATTATGAAAAACATCCATACTCCACAAAATCCTTTTTTTCACAAAATCCATCTTGAAAGGTTTGCTAAGTTCCTGTACATCCTAATAAGAATACAAATGCTACAAAATCCTGTTTTTTTCCTAGACCATTTTTTTAAGGATTTCAACAACCATGTACATGTTGAATGCAATCCAAACTTCACAAAATCCATACTTTATACAAGACCATCATGAAAACTTTCTTTCATCCATATGCATCCAAATAGTAGCCCAAACTCCACGAAATCCATGTTCTATCCAATTTTTTATGGAACGTTTCTTTCGTCCATATCCATCCTGATAGTAATCGAAAGTCCACAAAAAGCATTTTTATTCAAATACCATTCAGCAATGGTGTCTCAAAATTCGTAAACATGCTGAAAGTCATCCATAGACCCCGAATTGCATGTTGTTTCCAATATCAATTGCAAAGGTTTCTAAAGTCCATCAACATCCTAATAGTAAACCATAAACCACGAAATTCAAGATTCACAAATCCAGTTTACAATATTTATATCAGAAACCACACCAAATTAATCAAAAAACAACAAAACCAGAAAAGTGTGAAACGCGATCTTTCTTTTTTAACATAACATGTATTTCCTGCACTTTGATATTTACATTTTCAATGGATTTCACATTATATTTTTTTTAAAAAACAATAAAAAGTCTACCTTTAACATCTAACATTTTATTTTAACATTTACCTATTATTTACAGCGACCTGACAAAGTCATACTATAGTAACATGATCGGTGACATGCTGAAATAACATCGTATACAATACAATTACATTTGCAACCTCTCCTTATCCTTTATTTACAATATATATATCCTAAACTTCATTATTTATTATCAAATAAAGTTTAAAGAGTTTCCTACCTGAGCGCAGATCAGCTTCCTGCTGCTTCCACGCTCTTCAAAATGGCTGCTTGAATACACGTTTACGCGTCAACGTCATCTTGAGCTACAAAGATAAAAAAAGGACTATTTATAATTATTTATGTATTATAAATATACATTTTTTTATAATGTTCCTTTACAAGATTAAAATTTGAAAACAAATATGACAATAATAAATAAAATTTATTTTATTTTTAGATGATTTTTTCAATAAAAAAATATACAAAAAATATTGAGTCACTGTTTTCATTAATGTAATTATTTGAAATATGTTTTTAAGTTAAATGTAATTACATAGAAAATTAAATTAAATGCAACTTACCTCTATACTGATGCGATTTCCTTCTAAAACTTGTCACAAGTACCTTTTTTACAGCTTGCAAAGTAGTTCCATGGGACTCTAATCTTCAACTATGGAAAGAAATAAAGGACAAAACTCTTCATTGAATACAATGGAAAAGTGTGGGAAAATTTCATACATTAATATTTAAACATATAATAGTAACATTTAAAAAATACTCAACAATTTAGAAATGTTTATTTACTTTTATACATATTTTTCTGTTTTAATTTTTCAAAAATAAATTTAACAACTATTTTTATAAAATGTTTAAATAATCAGTAATTAAATATTATTATTAATTATATTATAATTTTTACATATTTAAAAAACATTATATAATTTTTTTAAAAGATATACATTTTTATAAACATAAAATTACTTAACAAATTATAAATTTAATATTATTAAAATGTGATTTTCTTAAAAATATATTTGAATATATTTTAATTTTTTAATTTAAATTAATCTAATTTTAAAATAAGCTACAATTTAAGTAATATTCTTGACCAATTATTGTTAAATATTTTTTTAAAAATGACTACATTTTTAAAATTAATCCATCATTTACAATTAATGAAAAAAAACAATTTTTAAAAATCCATTCAAAATACTCTATATTTAATTATTACTTCTATATTTTATTAAATTATATATTATTAAATCTACTAAATCATAATTTCTATTCAAATAAAAACTATTTTTAAATAAATATTACTATTTAAAAATTTAAATTAAAAAACAATTTCAACTGTTTAAATGTAATACTCGAGTATTAATTTTCATAAAATACTCATTTTCAATGTAATACTTGAGTGTTTTTTGTATTATTAAAATAATATATTAATAATTTTAAAATATACTCATTTACTTCAGTATTATTTTTTAATAAATAATACTAATTAACATTTAATAAAATACAAATATTACACTTTTTAATATTAATACTTCAGTATTAATTTTCATAAATATTATTATTTTAAATGTATTTAAAATTACTCATTACTCTTTTTCAATGTAATAATTGAGTATTTTTTGTTTTAATAAATAATATATTAAAATTTAAAAATATACTAATTTACTTCTGTATTAATTTTTAATAAATAATACGAATTAAAACTTAATTAAATAAACATATTACACTTTTAAAAATTAATACTTCAGTATTAATTTCCATAAAATAATATTCTTTTAAATATATTTAAAATTACTCATTACACTTTTTCAATGTAATACTTGAGCATTATTTATTATAAAATAATAATATTTAAAAAAATGTAAAATATACTCATTACTCATTACTTATTTAATACTTGTGTATTAATAATAAATAATAATTTATACATTTACTCATTACTCAAACTTTAATTATTACTTAAAAAATATTATCATATAAATATTTAAAAGATTAAAATTAAATTAAAAAAATAACTAAACTTAAAACATACTTACGTTGTAATAGCATGCGTTGTAATGACATCTGCGTTGAAATGGCATGCGTTGTAAATACATGCGTTGTAAAAGCACTTGCGTTGTAAAAGTTGCATTGTAATGGTAGTGCGTTGTAAAAGTTGCGTTGTAAAGGATGTTTCCCATTTGGCAGTAACCATCGTTGCTTTTCAGATAGATCTATCCAACAATCATTTTAATCTAGTTTTCCTACTTCCTGTTCCCATCTCTGTACTTCATCTATTGTTGCTTCCTTCTGCAGTTCTCTTACACTTTCAATAGTATTGTCAAACAGAGATGTTTCCGCTACCCACCGGGCTGATGTGCTAGGGCAGTGGTTCCCAAACTTTTGACTCCTGAGGACCCCCACTGAATCACTACTGGAAGCCGGGGACCCCCAAGCAATTTGAACAATTTCAATTAAAAAAAATTAAAACAGTAATTTGCAAAACATACACAAACAAGTACACACCAAACAAATACTTGCATTACTAAAGCTTTTATTATTTACATTGTGTGTTAATTTGGTAATGCGAAGATCTGACCATCGCCACATTGGTTTTGCACTCTCTTCAGTGCTCTTTGGGCAAGATAATCCGCAAGTTCATGCATATAAACTGACTGCCAATGTATTTGTTTTAAAAAAATGGGTGGCAGTCGGGGACACCACCACATCACTCGGGAACAGCACCACATCACTCGGGGACACCACCACATCACTCTGGGACACCACCACATCACTCAGGGACACCACCACATCACTCGGGGACACCACCACATCACTCGGGGACACCACCACACCACTCGGGGATACCACCACATCACTCAGGGACACCATCAAACCACTCTGGGACACCACCACATCACTCGGGGACACCACCACATCACTCAGGAACACCACCACATCACTCAGGAACACCACCACATCACTCAGGGACACCGCCACATCACTCAAGGACAACACCACATCACTCGGGGACACCACCACATCACTCAGGGACACCACCACATCACTCATGGGCACCACCACATCACTCGGGGACACCACCACATCACTCAGGGACACCACCACATCACTCATGGGCACCACCACATCACTCTGGGACACCACCACATCACTCGGGGACACCACCACATCACTCAGGAACACCACCACATCACTCAGGAACACCACCACATCACTTGGGGACACCACCACATCACTCGGGAACACCACCACATCACTCGGAACACCACCACATCACTCAGGGACACCACCACATCACTCGGGGACACCACCACATCACTAGGGGACACCACCACACCACTTGGGGACACCACCACATCGCTCGGGGACACCACCACATCACTCAGAGGCACCACTACATCACTCAGGGGCACCACCACATCACTCAGGGACACCACCACATCACTCAGGGACACCACCACATCACTCGGGGACACCACCACACCACTCAGGGACACCACCACATCACTAGGGGACACCGCCACATCACTCGGGGACACCGCCACATCACTCAAGGACAACACCACATCACTCGGGGACACCACCACATCACTCAGGGACACCACCACATCACTCATGGGCACCACCACATCACTCGGGGACACCACCACACCACTCGGGGACACCACCACATCACTCTGGGACACCACCACATCACTCTGGGACACCACCACATCACTCAGGGACACAACCACATCACTCAGGGACACCACCACATCACTCTGGGGACACCACCACATCACTCAGCCCAACCACATCATCACTCAGCACCACAACAGCACTGTCCTTGCTTGCTACCAACAAGCATTGCCATAGCCAATAGGATTCGCATTAGGAAATTGTAAGCTATTGGCTTTGTGAATAACAATGCTATTAATTTATATATTTTCAAAGCCAACACATATTAAAAAAATGTGTAATTTACCATACCAATAGCTCACACTTTCCTAATGCGAGACCTATTGCATTGTAAATGCTTGTTTAAATGATTCTTATGCTGGGTGTGTCAGACTGGCCTGTAGGGAAACCCGCAGATAGAGAGGCAGAACTGTGCTCATAGTTGTTGAATGTCACTCCTAATTACAGGCTTGATGCTTCTCACCGCGCTCGTGTATTTTCTTCATGATAAACCCACGTGTAAATGTGCAATAATGATCATTAACTCATATTTTGTGGGCACGTTTAGTGTCGCTCCCGGGTACTGCACCGGGGACACTTGGGAGATGTCACCCTTTCCCACGCGTGGTGTGAGCATCTTGTTCCACGGGCTTGCTCTCAGTCCTATTACTGACTGTTGCACTTTTTAAAGAGAGAGAAGGTATGTAAAGCGCTCTGATACCTACGGGTAAAGCTAGCGCTATATAACACTTTTAAAATTAAAATTAAATTAGGGCACAGGGAAGTCCCCACCACAACGTTTATGAAAGTGCTATTCTTAACCTCTGACTCTCAGCTGGATCAAACTGAGGAATGTGAAGAAAGTGGATGTCTGTGGAAACTGCTACAGCGCATCAATCCTGAAGCCATGAAATCCTAGGCCTTCCTTATATTAATTTATAGTCAAGTGTGCAGCAGATGAAAAGACAAGAAGAAAAGAGGAAGGGTCATCAGTAAAGAAGATTGTGCCTGGAAATATACAGTCACTACGGGGTATGGTTTAAGAAGCTTTTGCAGTCAGCAAAAGGAAAGGAAAAGATTAAAATGCACGAATCATTTTAACTTCAGGGCAGTTGTGACAAGCACACTTATTTACAAATATAATTACTCATCTGGTATGCTGTAGTCACAGAGTTTAGATTGCTTTCAAATATACCCACACAAACACGCACACACCAATTAAACACTTACATGCAGTTCCAGCCTCCAATGCTCTTCTATCTCGCCACGCAACTGCTTTCAGGGCAAATGGGGACAAATAGCAAAATGCCCTGGGCCTAGTCACAAACAGAACAGGAAACGCACGCACTCCTGTGCGAGCTCGACGTCGGGTGATGGGCAGAAGTAAATAACACAATATAAGGGCAATCACCCTTCAGCTTGCACCTATAGCTGAAGGGTGATTGGCCAGATTTCACTGCTGTCTTGCCGCCCAGGCCCCAGGCGCCAGCAACATTCACACCTCTCTACTGTACTGTGCGCCTGGGGGCCAGATTGTATTGCAGTCTTGCTGCCCGGCGCCAAGTACATTCACACCTCATAAGCCTTTTGTTTTTTTACCGACATTAGGCACTCAAGTCCTGCGGACCCCCTGGGAATGTGTCACGGACCCCCGGGGGTCCGCGGACCACACTTTGGGAAACGCTGTGCTAGGGAACATGGGGTTCATTTTAGTCTGGGCTGTTTCTTTCGCTACTGAATCAGCAAAGGCGTTTCCCTTTCCAGTGGAATCAACAACTTTTTTATGGGCGCTGCACTTAATGATGGCCACTTTTTCCGGTAATGTCAAAGCAAATAACAATCGGTCAATTAAGGGGCCATGTTGAATTTTCTGGCCATGCGTGGTAAAGAAACCCCTCTCCCGCCATAGCCTCCCAAAACTATGGGCCACGCCAAAGGCGTACTGGCTGTCTGTAAAAATGTTTACCCTCAGCCCTTCACTCAATTCACATGCTCTTAACAAGGATATTAGTTCAGCTGCCTGGGCTGAGTGATGGGAAATCCTTGCGGTCTCCACCACCTTTTTTAATGTCGTGACAGAGTAAGCAGCTGTCGCAGTGCTATCTGGTAACTTAAAACAAGAGCCATCCACATACAACCCCTTGAGGTTCAGGTAAAGGGATGTCAGTAAGATCTACGCGTCCCTTCGTTTCTTCTTCTGTTCTAAATATACAATCATGGACACCGTCCTTTTCATCGTTTGTAGGAATGGGTAGTAGTTTGGCTGGGTTCAGAGTGGCACATCTTTTGATCGTGATGTAGGGTGCAAACTAGGTCAACTCGTATCCTGTCAATCTAGCACTTGTAAGGTGCTGGGTCTTAGTTCTGTTCAAAAGGATATCCACAGCATGCGGTACCATAACTGTGAGGTCTGTATTCAAAACTATTGCCTCTGATTGCCGGATGGCCACCGCTACTGAAGCCGTGGCCCTCAGGCAGCTTGGGAGGGCTCGTGCAACATTATCAAGGACTGATGAAAAGAATGCACAGGGTCTTTGCTTCCCGCCAAAACCCTGTGTTAACACTGAAAGCGAACAACCGTCCACCTCGTGCACATAAAGTGAAAAAGGCTTTCGGTAATCTGGAGTACCCAAAACAGGTGCAGAACAAAGAGCAGACTTTAAAGAATCAAAGGCTTCTTGACATTCATCCGTCCAGGGTAAGGGTTCATGCACATCTTTGGTTGTCAAATGCAACAAGGGTTTAGAGAGAAGTGAATAGTTAGGAATCCACTGGCGATAGTAAGAGGTTATGCCAAGAAAAGCACAAACATCACGTTCAGTACGAGGGACAGACATGTTAGTTATTACAGATATTCGCTCTGGAGTCAATCGTCTCCCCGCTTTCGACAGTAAGTGGCCAAGGTAGGTCACTTCCTGTCGACAATACTGAAATTTAGAAAGGGACACTTTATTACCCTTGTTAGCCAAATGTTGTAGCAATTTAACCGTGGCCTCTTTGCAGCCCTCCTTCGTATCGGAGGCCACCAAAATATCATCCACATACTGGATGATCGTATTCCCAGCTGGCAAAATTAATTCATTGAGGACTAAGCATGGGTGAATTTTGAGAATAAGGCGTTCGCGAATTTGCGTATTCGTGAATTCGCAATCCAAAAAATCCGCAAACTCTTGCGAATTTGCGGATTTTTAGGTTTTTTGTGTTCGCTAGGGTTTCTGCCATGTCGCGAGGGTTTTGTACCAGTTCGCAATTGCGAACTTACTTGTCGGCTCGCAACGGTTGCGACTATATTGTTTCCACGTATGGTTCATCATCACAGGTTCACAGCACCCTCTGTATCAACACTGCCACCCTCTGGTTCACCCATGCCACCCTCTGGTACATCACTGCCACCCTCTGGTTCATCACTGTAGATTATGGGGGGGAAAGCAAGCACACCTGCCCTGCTTCAACTGACATGAATTAATTTGGGGTTGATTTATTAATGTGTCACTGAATTTAAACTTCCAGTCTGGCACCTGCTTCCTTATCTGTAATTTGCTTTCTGTAGCAGTGCAATTTTTTTTCCCAGGACCTTTGTGGCCTACTTGTAGCTATTCTATGAGCCTGCTGTGAGGGTCAGAGCAGGGTCATAGAATAGTTGCAAGTAGGCAACTGAACTCTGGAGGTGCCCCTCAGGAAGCACTACAGGGAATGGTTACTAATGATGAGTTTGAACTTTTGCACCTGCTGAGTGCTTTCAGTTTTGCAAAACTTGTTTTTCTGCAGAACAGCAACTGTAATGCCCCAAACAAACGTAGGCAACTGAACTCTGGAGGGGCCCCTCAGGAAGCACTACAGGGAATGGTTACTAATGATGAGTTTGAACTTTTGCACCTGCTGAGTGCTTTCAGTTTTGCAAAACTCGTTTTTCTGCAGAAGAGCAACTGTAATGCCCCAAACAAACTTACCTGTGAAAGTTGATTTCTAATCCAAAAGTGATCCAAAGAAAGTCAAAAAGGCCTCATATCCAAATATCCAGCAGCATCCACAAAAAGTAATCCTTCCAGGTCAAGAATCCAAATGAAAGTGACCAGCACATGAAGAAAGCACTGGGAGGAGCCTGCTGGACAGGAACAGGAAATTGGAGACTGTGGGGCACTTCCTTCCTCCCCCCCACTAAAATGGACTCCTTGCAAAAAAAAGTGCAGGCAAATGTCAACCTGAGGAGTTATTCTGATAAAAATCATCATTTTCAGAAGGTTTATGCTGCTTGCTGGTGGATTTCTTGTGCAGAATTGCAAATTTAGTAATTTCGTGAATGCGAGATTGTTGCTGCCCACCGCATCTACGTGTTCACAATTGCGAACTCCCGCGATACGTGATCACGGCGTACTCGCTGTGCAAGGTGGCAAGCCGCGATGACGTAATCACGGTCGCCAAACTCCCGCGGGATCCCGCAGTAAGATCCAAAATGGCGCAGCACTCGCAAAATATCGAGAAAAACAACTCGGCAAACGCTGAATGATGGTAAGTGAACGCCGCGCGCCGCAATATTGTATCACCAAGCAAAAAAATCCGCCGGGTGCAAATTTGCGGATTTTGGGCAAATTCGCGAGAGTTCGCGGATTGCGAATTTACCGCGAGCGGAACGGATTTTACGCCCATGCTTATTGAGGACTGCTTTCAAGGCTTGGCTGTAAATACTAGGACTCTCTGTATAGCCTTGAGGGGCGCAAGGAAATCTGAAGCTTCGGCCAGCTAATGAGAATCCGAAGATATGTCTGCTATCAGGATGTATTGGAATGCTAAAGAAAGAATTCTTTAAATCGATTACTGAAAAATATTGAGCTGTAGGGGAATCATTGTCAGAATAGAAGCTATATCAGGTACTACTGGAAAGTGCGGGACTACAATTTTGTTGACCTCTCTAAGGTCAATTACAAAACGATACGTATTTTTGTAATCCGGGGCAATGGGTGTCTTCTTTAAAATTGGCAAAATCGGGCTGTTACAAAGATTAGCAGCTGTCTCCTCCACTACCCCCTTCTAGATGAGGTCACGAATAATGTGCAACAAGGCCTGTTCACCTTCTGGTGAAATTTTATACTGCGGAATGCAGGGCAGCTGGACATTAGGTTTCAAGGTTAGTGACACAGGGGCTATTCTTAACAGGCCAACATCGGTATCTCCTGTAGCCCACAATGTCTGAGGAATCGTAGAGAATTCAGGGGGGAGGTTTTCATTTTTGACAAAATATTGGGTTGCATTTGGAGGTGGTTTCTCATTGTCAAACAGACACCATCAGGGGTACAATAAATTTGGGCATGTAACTTTTTCAAAATATCCAGACCCAAAAGGTTTTCCCCACAATTTGAAGTTAACAGAAAAGGTGAATGTATAGAAATGGGACCTACAGTGAAAGGCAGAGGTTTAGAAATGGGGCTTACCACAGGTATTCCAGAGAATCCTACTGATACATTATTTTTGCCAGACAGAGCAGCCCCTGGGACCAGTGTATGGGCAACTGAGCTATTCATTGATCCAGTATCCACTAGAAATTTTCCCGATATTCCCAACAGTTCCCCTTGTACATAAGGTCTCTCCTGGTCAACTCGTACTATAAAGTGGCCCCCGCTCTGTCCTTGGCTGTCTCATACGTAATCCTGTCCGTCGTACCCATCATATCTATAATTTTTGTTGTAGTACTGTCTGGTTTGGGGATTGTCAAAGTAATTTTTCCGAGAATCCTCACGGTGCATCTCTTCTCGTCTCATACTATTTCGGTCTATATTCCCTCGACCCCTTCCTCGTCCTCTATTACCCCCATACTTTGCCAGCCACAGAGGGCAATCTGCCTTCCAGTGCCCTTCCTGTTTGCAATAGGAACATTGATTTATACCAATGTTCGGGGGACCTCCTCCACCTCTTCCGGCCATTGCACCCCTCTGGAATGAGCCACGCCCTCCCCGTCCTGAGTTCTGTCCTCTGCTAACCTGCTGCAACAAAACCCTTGTCTTCAAGTCCTTAGTCTTCCTTTCTGATTTTTCTTTACTTTCATTCTCCCGATGTTCATAATATTGGGCCATACTGAGAATCACTGACGGAGCAGCCGTAGTCCACGTGCTCTTGGCTGCTTGGAGACGGGACATGATTTCGGGGAGAAAATTTGTAACAAACCTGTTCACGAACAACCGTATCCCACCTACCGTGGATAGGTCTTGCCCACTAAAGTTTATAAAGACTTTCTCAAACCTGGTAAAGAAATCTGACACACTTTCGTCCTTCTTCTGTCTAGAGGCGGTCAATTTGTCCTAATCAACTTTTCTAGGATGAGGAGAGTTTGCATATATGTAATAATCTTAGCCAGTACTGCTAGTACCTCGTCTCTAGGTTTTTCTCCAGGTTTTCGTTCTTTGTCCCAGGTTTTCTACTGGTCCCATGTCCCTCCTAACTCGGGGGCATGGTCCGTGTCATGTATTTGTCTCCAAATGTCTACCGGGATCAAAAGGCCAAATGACAGCTCAATATCAGGTATTGTCATGATTGCGGAATTGGCGGCCTCAGTCAATTCCTTATAGTAAGCAGTGGGATTTTTACGGGGGTCGGGGAGCTGAGCTTTTAGTGTAAGGACCTCGCTTCGTTTCCAAGGGGTATAAACCCATTGTTCCTGAAGCCTAGCGTCCACGCGAGCCCTAATCACTTGGCCACCGCCAGCCTTTAATTCAGGTAGTTCAGGATGAAAGAGGGGATGCACCTCTCTCATGGGGTACTGCGTTTCCCAATCGGCGCACTTTCGGTGCATTCATTCACGATAATGTACCAGAGTTGCTATGTTCTGATATACTTCATCCGCCTGTAATTGGAATTTAAAAGCTCGGTCTCTTATATCATGCAGTATTTGAGGAGGTATTCCTTCCTTAAAACACTGTTCCCATAGGGAAATTAATCGGATTGCCATGTTCTCTAAGGCCAGTTGCTGCGCAACTGGTTCAAAATCTTTCATGGGGCTCCCAATGTCCTACAAGGTATAAATGGAGTTCCGCATCCACTTGGATGCCTGAATCACTATAGCCTTCCTTTCTTCTGCGCCCAATAACGACCTAGTATAAACTCGCTGATCACTCAAGTCTGGTCTAAGGCGTTTGAGTGTGGTATCTAGACAAGCCGTGTATCGGGGATCTATAGCTGCATGAGTCGGAGGAGAGAGAAATACAGGGTGCGAAGGGGAAGGGGCAGCCGCGTCCGGCTGTAAGGATATCAAAGGTGAGGTAGTTGGTCGGAAAGTGGGAGGAGGAAGTAACGCACTTTGTACTGATCCATCAGCAGGGGCCGTGGCAGCCGTTACCGGTGCTCCCGCGGCCGATGCTGCTCCAATTTGGCCCGTCCGTAACAAAGGCACGGCTGGGTACAATCCTTGTGGGGCATAAGGAGGGGCTGGTCATACTTCTAATAAATCCTCTATTTCATCTCCAGTCTCCGGTCAAGTCACATAACTTTTATCAGTCTCTAAGCGAAATTGCCTATCCATTTGTGCGATATTTTCTCCCACCTTCCCTTTATCATAAGCTATAGCTTTCTGGGTGACTGTCTGTCCTGATTTATGCTTTCCCAATTTCTCTTCTCTTATCCGTCGTCGTTTTGCCTCCTTCAACCACAAGTTCAAAGAGTCAAACATCAACTGGCGACTTTTCTTCATAAACAGTTTGTTTTGGATGTAATTAATCTTTTTCTCGTCAAACGACCCCGTTAAAGGCCATTGCAAATCGGAATTATCTTTGGTGTACTTATTCCAAATCGGGGCAGGCTGTCTTTCTTCCAGCCGTTTATTTCGCCGACAGCAGCACCCAAAACATATTTTACTAAAACAAGACATTATTGTAATGTTCACACAATTCTACTCATATAATTCACACACCATTCACATTTATACGCGTCCTCCTCATCACTCACACTCTCATTTTCTTGTATTTTCTCACAATAAAGTGCTGTAAAGCGTCGCAAGGCAATAACTTTTTTAGTACTGGTTACTTGTTCTATGCAAATGACATGTCTTCAGAACGAACAGAGCCCGTCGACTCCTGTTCCGGGAACCGATTCAAAAGAATCCCGGACCAACAAAATTCAACAACAAATGGAACAGTCACAAGACTGTTCTGAGATCACATGGTAGGCGAACCATGAACCCTCTTACAGGCCATCCCATGGTCCTGTTCTGGTTGGGCCGGGCGTCTGGGCATGTAGCTCCAGAACCCTAGCTTACCCAGTTGCTCCCAGGGCTTTCCTGAAGAGGATTCGGCCAAGCGAGTAACTCAGTACCCAGCTAAGGCACCAGGCGTTGTCACAAGTTTTCACCAAACAAGTCTGTGAGGCATCTACCCGCGCAGCCACTTCGCCGCAACGTCAGACCCTCAGATTCCCTTGTGGTCCGGCTTCCACGACCACCTTCAGAATGCAGTTAACCGCTACTCAGGAAACTCTTCTTCCAAGTGTTTCTCATCCAATACAATCAGAGATTCACTCACCTGGTGCACTCAGGTCGATTGCGAATTCCCCACTGCCGAGACAGACCGGCACAGTCAGTTCTTCTCTCGGGTTAAGCCCGTAGGACTCCGGCGTAGGGTCTTCAGCAGCTGGGAGGGAGACTGGGCTCGAGAGTGGAATTTCTTGTTTTCGTACCACAAAAATGTGTGTTTCAAATCAGAATTCTCTTTCCGTCCACCCACTCGGCCAGAACTCCTCCCTGTCCCTTCTACTCCTGTTTACAGGCGGGGACGACCCTATCGCGCAGTCCCGGCGGAGTCGCCAACTGAAGGAACCAAAATATTATACTAATGGACTATAATCACCAATAGCCCATATACCTTACTCATAAAAAATAAGTCAGTCGGCAATGGAGAAGGTTCAATCGTTTATTCTGCAGATACAGGCCCTGACAGGGGAGCCTCAGTCTACACGACCCTCGGAGGTGCGCAGAGGAGACTGACTACATACAAACAGGGCAAAGCATATATACGTTTCACACATAGCACAATATCACCTTACTAGGAAAGATACAACTTGTCAGTGAGCCAACAGGAAGACCCATATAAGGCACAATTGATTGCTAGTAGCTGGGCCTGAGCTATTCCGGGGGCAGGGCAGTAAGGTGCCTCCCTTTCTATCTGTAGCTCGGGGAGTGCAGGAACGGGCTCTGCTAGAATGTGCGCATCCCGCAAGAAGGGCAGGTGTGACCTTGGGTTTCCCTGAGCTACAAACTTACGAGTGGAGCAGACAGCTAGGTCTACCATAGTGGTTTCGTGCTGAAAGCCTAATCACGTGATTTCAGGGAAACAGCATTGGAGACAGAGAAACGAAACAAGATGGCTCCGGTCATACCAATAGATTTAGGCAACACTAAAGTGAATCGTTCCTAACGTTAATAATACTATGTGAATAATGCGATGCTAAAGTGCGGTTATAAGGTTATAGTGTATGTATTAGGCCAATAACATGTATTCATCATATTTATCTCCCATCAGTATTCTACCGCCCTTATTCCATCCTTTTTTTTGATACATGTATAGAAGGCGGAAACATCAAGGGCTATCAATAAATAAGTAGATTTCCATGTAATATTTTGGATCTTCCTCAAAAAATCACAGGTATCCTGCACAAATGATTTAAGGCCCTTAACAAAGTCCTGCAGGAAAAAAATCAATGTACCTTGATAAGTTCTCCAAAAGCCCAGCACAGGCAGCTATAATGGTTCTGCCCGATGGTTTACTGATATTTTTGTGTACCTTTGGTATAAAGTAAATCACCGGGATAGTTGGGTGCTCCTTCTTGAGATATTTGAACTCCTCCCAACTCAACAGGCCCATGCCCTTCCAATATATGTAGACATGTACCAAAAATTGCCGACAAGTGGAAGCTTGATGAACAGTCTAGGTATTGGTTTTGCTTACCACTTGATTAGCACAAGAGCACTTTAAATAGACATTCTAGACGAAGAGACTCTATTTTCCAGTAGAAGGCTGTGTCCTGAAACTCGTAGACTTTCCATTCTTCACTTGCACTAATTGCACCTTCAATTGTGGAAATCCCAAGTCTGATGTAATTGATTAAAAAATAAAAAACAATTGTAACGTACCAGAGCCCTCGTGTGCCGAATATATATATATATTGAATTCAAACCCAAGTGGGTGCACTGTATATATATAAGGGAGGGCACTTGCTCTTGCACCTTTGCATAATAAAATGCACTGCTGACACTGGATCGTTGTGCTGGCTGGATGATTTAACATTGTGAGATTGTTTTCCGAGGGCTAAGAGGTCTGCGCCCTTTTGAACCGCCACCAGGAGCGGTGGGATCTTGCTTGTATATATATATATATATATATATATATATATATATATATATTTATAGATTTTTTACCTACTGGCGGTCGTAGTTATAGGTATAGTTAGGATTGTTTTCTATAGGAAATCATCCGCAACATTCTATTGGGAATAACTTTGGCACCGATTGAGGGATCTGCCTGTAATTTTCCTGAAATTTGCCTCGCTACGCTCCACTCCTTCCCTGAAAGTTTGGGGGGGATTAGTCAAGCGGTGGCCGAGATAAAAGGGGGGTCCCAAAACGTGTTTTCCCCATGTTAATTTCCATAGGGCGGTTGGACTCACTTTTAGCTCGAACGGCTGAATGGATTTCCACAAAAACTGGCAAAATTGTAGGGACTGGTAGCCCGATGTGCCTTTGCTATGTCCCAAGATATGTGTTCCAATGGATTTTGAGTAATTTAGGTTAAAAAAATATATATATCTATAAGCGCGCCCCGGTACGCGAAACGGGGCGCGCTCCAGCGCACTACGCGAGTTCGCGAGCGGAAAGCTGATTGGCTCTCGGGTGTCTGTCAAGATTCCAAACAGTCCGGAGCGGCCGCCATCTTGTGTCTCGGTAGGATCGAGACACAAGAGGTGGCAAAAACAAAAGGGGAAATGACCCAAAGGGGGCAGGGTAGACCCCCTGGGTTTGAATATGTGTTTCAAGGGTTACATTACACTGAAAGGAGGTCTGTCACTCTGTCACAAGGATGGTGTCATCAGTGATGTCATGAGTGATGTCACTGACCATGTCATGAGTGATGTAATATGTGACGTCATCAGCAGTGCATTGCAGGCCCAGTGCTTTAAATGGGCCGGTACTCACCGGTACTGAGTACCGGCATTTTTTCCTTTTGTCCCCTTGAGTACCTGCACTTTTTCCTAGCAGGAAGAGAGTACCGGTACTCATGGGACCGACTTCAGCCTAGGCAGCACTTCCTTTATAACCTCCACTACCTCTGCAGCTCCTTTAACAAGCACTTTCTGCACGGAATTAATCACAGGAGCGCTTGTCACCAGGAACCAGCGTGAGGTGATTTTGAAGTCTTCAGAGCGGGGAGGGAGGAGGGTCTGCAGAGTGCTTATCGGATCCATTGTTCTTTCACAGTGGGGCTGAGAAGGAGCTGTAAAATCTAATGGGTGGCGGCGGGATGCACTGTTCACGATTGAATATTCTGTGAACAGAACAGATTAAAAGTGGGTTTATGTGTTATCTATCAGCGGCACGTTAAGCGCACCTGGGGACAGGCGCCAGCTGGCCTGCCCCTCTCGGCCTTGGGCCCCTCCCGGTCTGCCCTGAGTGTATGATCCAAGGTGGGGGGGCACCATTCTTCAGCACTTATTAAATTAGTGCGTCCCTGGCTGAAAATTACAACTTGATCTATATTTTCTAAAACTCTATCTTGTTTTAAACCGTGTTCTGTATATTGGATAAATGTCAAGTGTTTGTGTACCGTGGTTGAGAAAACAAGCTGGGGAAAGGCACTGAACTCTGGCTGCTACTTCAGAGTGAGTCACAGGAATGAACGCAGCTCACTCTGAAGAACACACTCTTCGGATACCCTTCTATTTATTATTATTTTTTTTTTAAACAAATGTTCATGAAATGCTTTATTTCACTGTTGCACAAATAAAACACACATTCCACAAATAGACATGCACCGTAGGCAAACACAGTAGTGAGTGACGCACACAACACAGTAGCGGATACATGCACACAAACGATAATGCACGGACATAGATGAGTACATACTGCTGATGTAAATGCACCAAACATTCATGCCCAAGCATGCACATGCAAACACTTGCGAAAACCACAAGCACGGACACACAGCACACATATTCCATCGGTAGACACACACATACAACATGCACACATACAATTAAACACATACTAAACGCATACCAACTCACAAAAGAAACTATGGAGCTTCTACTGGTCACCTTACAGTATCTTGCTGCGCCTTTCTTCACAGCATAACATTTGATGAAGTCACATTTCCTTTATGGTTATCTTGATAAATAACTACCATGTATAGTGTGTGCTGCACAAAGGGGGCGTGGCTAAGCACGCAATGGCGGAGGACGTGCTCGGGTAGAGCTCCGTGAAAAGCTCCCCTTCCCCGAGCCTATTATCCGCTACAGTACACGGAAACCGCCGGAAATTGCAGGCGGACACCCGCGGAGGTCATCTCGGCAGCCTGGCTGACTTTTAGCCCGGGGCTCCATCGGGCCAGACCCCGGCCTGTCCTGCAACCCTCCTGCGGGCCTGGGGACCTCCCGGCCGGCAGGGACACCACGAGAGACCGAGGATTGGGCCCGGCGTGTAGGCCCCGGCCCACACTCCCTGAGGGCCGCTGGCGGACCGACGCTGCACCGAGAGTGACCACCGGGGGTACAGCGGAGGCCAGCCTCGCCGCCTCCGATGCGACCTGCGAACCACGACGGCCTGGCATCAGCGTTGCAGCCCCTGTGAGGCAGCCCGGGAGCACGACCTGCCCGGTGAGGAGGGGGAGAGTCGGGCGGCCCCTGGGGCGCTGCGCAACATCAGGCGCTGTCCGGGGAGCCACGGGCACACAGGCAGGCACGGAGTGACCGGGACGGAGAGGCCGCCCACAACCCGCCACCGCGCCCGACCCACACTCCCCGAGGGCCGCCGCCCGGAAAGCGATCGCCAAGGACTCGGCGGAGACGCAGCCTGCAGCTACCGCCCTGACGAAAGGACGACGAGGGCCCATCACCCACGCCGTAAACCCAGCGAGGAGACCGCCGGCGCGCCTGAGGCGCCCGAGGAGCGAGAACCGACCTGGTGAGGAGGGGGAGAGTCGGGCGACCCCTGGGGCGCCACACAACACCTGGCGAAGTCGGAGGGGCCGGGGCGGAGGGGCCAGCTACTACTCGCCAACACGGACCGGTGCCCCCGGCCAGGCCTGCAATAATCGGCTGGTGACACAGCGACCGTACCCCCTCCCCCCCCATCCTGCAGTGAGGGCGCCTGAGGAGGCAATTGCGGACTACCCCCCCCCCTCCACACGGACACACGCGCAGGGGGATAACGGGCCAGGAAGGAGAGATCCGCCACACGCGAGATACTTGGACCCCTGGGACGCCCACTACGCTGGGGGCTGCACGGCCACAGAGAGGAGGGGAACCACCGGACCCCCCTCCCCCCCCCTACGGGGGCACCGGCCACGACCGGGGGGGAACCCCGGACCCACGGACCTCCAACCCAGGCGGGAGGTGATCCCAGAGGTACCAAACAGAGGTGCTAACTGAGTGGCGGAGACAATACCTTTGCTAGGAGAGCGCCCCCACACATGTCAAGGGGGGCGAGGACCCGCACCAGGACTGGTGGAGCCCTGCAGAAAGGAAAAGCGAACAAGCAGCTCGACAAAATGGCTGCCGAACAATTGGCCACGAGACTGGACAGCGTGCTGGCGGCCGTCGAGCGAATGGAACAATCGCTACAACAGACCAGGACCTCCCTGGAGTCCAAGATAGACGGCGTGGCTGTGGACCTGACCCTCTTGCGAGACGACCACAGGAAGTTGTCAGACCGAACCAAGGTCCTGGAAGGCGCGGTGAAGGAGATCGAGCCCAAGTCACCCAAACGGACAGACACGTGCAGGACCTACTGAACAGAGTAGAGTTCCTGGAAGATAGGGCCGAAGATGCGGATGGGAGGGCGAGACGCAACAACGTCAGGCTCGTAGGAGTCCCGGAAAAATGGGAAGGGGACCACCCAGCCCAACATGTGGAAGACTGGCTGCGGACACTGTTGCCTGAAGGCACGCTGTCGCCCCACTTTGTCGTGGAACGCGCGCACCGTGTGCCGACCAGGCCCTACGCGACCGGCGCCAACCCGAGGCCGCTACTCTTCAGGATCCTTAACTACAGGGACCGCGACACAGTGCTGCGGGAAACGAGGAAGATGGGTGAAATTCGCATAGACAATGCGGCGATCATGTTTTTCCCCGACTACACCATCCAGGTGCAACGCCAGAGACACGACTTCCTGGAGGTAAAGAGGAGACTACGCACTGCAGGCCTCAAATACTCCCTGCTCTTCCCCGCAAAGCTGAGAGTGGTAGCGGGGGACAACACGTACTTCTTCGGGACCCCCGGGGAGGTCAGCGAGTGGCTGGACGGAGGCACGGACGCAGCACCCAAGCACCATCGTGGGGGCGAGACAAGGCCCAGGCGGCGCGGCCCGCGACACCGCCGGAGGCACGGCACTCAACAGTCCCAGCGGGCAGAAGAAGGGTCACGACACTCTCCTCCGTTGGATCAGATGCTCCAGGAACAACGCGATGCGCTGCGGAAAGTTTCTCAGCTCAGCAACCCACCCTCCCAGGAATCACACCATGAGGACGGGCAGCAGCCAGCGCCCAGCGATGACGACGAAGCCATCTACGGGATCCCAAACTCACAGATCTCTGTGGAATTGCCAGTGGTCACGCCGCAAACCTCAGACCTGATCCACTAGCACCGCAGGGGAGGCCAGGAAAATGACCGTACGGGAAGGGGGGGAAGAAACAGCGGCCGGCAGGACACTGAGGCGCAGCCAGCGCCGGGTGCAACTGGGGGTGCGCTCCTCTCCCCCCCTGACAACGGAATGGACAGCGGACTGCAGAAACAGTGAGTACAGCCTGATTGGCGTTGGTGGTTGGCGGGGTTGGCGAAGGTGGGGTCACCCCTTGACCCGTGCTCATCCTTGGCCGGTTGCTGCTGCGGCCTGGACGAGGTGGGGTGCCCTCCATGACTGAGGCCGAGAGCACGCACAGAACCGCGACCTTTCCCCCCCGATGGCCGGGGTCCATGCAGGCGGGGCTCCATGGGACCAGAGCGATGCCATGCGCCAGTCCACAACCGGTGGCCAGCAAACGGCCTGCAAACTGAGGCTCGGGGATGGAACTGGAATCCCTTTAACAGACTAAACTTCCTCCTAGCCTTAACCGTGCTTATGCACACTGCCCCTTAGACTGGAAATGTTGTCCCTCTCAATTGAGATTATGGACGGTGGCCCGTTTCGCCACTGCCCCTTTGGTATTTCAGTGGGTCTTGCCCACAGTTGGTTAATGTTGTTTATTGTTTTTCCCCTACCTAATGTCTACCTGAACAATATTGAGTGTACTACGGGGGGTGGGGTTGGGCATGCTGTAGATAGCGATGGGAGAGCCCCTGGTGGAACTGCTGCTGACACGGGGGACGGGGTGGAGCACACACCGCTAATATGACTTCGATTAAGATATGCACTTGGAATATTAGAGGAATGCACACACCCGCGCGCAGATATCAGATATATTCCTACCTGAAAAGGCAGCAGGTACAGATCGCACTCCTGCAGGAAACACACCTATGCGGGGCGGAAGTGGCTGCACTGCGGCGCAGGTGGAGGGGCCAATTGTACGCCACAGAATACTCCTTGTTTGCCCGTGGGACACTACTGTGGGTTAGGCCGGGCACCCCTTTCACGATGTCGGAAGTGCTCACGGACCAGGGGGGGAGATATGTGCTTGTGAGGGGTAGGATGGACGGGCAACCAGTAGTCCTGGCGTCTGTTTACTCTCCAAACACAGACCAGGGAAGCTTCCTGACACACCTATCGGAAAAGTTGGCGCCCTGGCACGGGGTACCCTGGGTACTGGGAGGTGACTACAACACAGTGCTAGATCCTGTACTGGACCGCTCGACCCCACCCAGGCCGGATGCTACATCTTTAGGGGCTACAAAGGCGTTCACCAGATGGGCGACACAGTGGGACCTCAAGGATGCATGGCGCGCGCACAACCCAGACACTAGGGTATACTCATATTACTCGGGGGCACACGCGCTACATGTCCGCCTAGATAGATTCATGGTGACAACGGAAATGCTGCCGCAAATCACTGAGTCACAATATCTCGGTCGGACACATTCAGACCACAACCCACACATGCTGGCAATAGCACGGGAGCGCCCGCACCCACCCATCCCCACGTGGCGGCTACAACCCGCCCTCCTACTCGACGCCCCCTTCAGAGACGCCCTACAGGCCCGAGTAGCGCAGTACTTCACCGACAACTCGGGCACGGCGTCCTCCCCGAGTGTGGAGTGGGACGCCTTCAAAGTGGTGATACGGGGTCACTGCTTGAGCACACAAGGGAGCATACAGAGGAAGCTGGAAGCTGACCTATGCAGGGTGGAGGCGGACCTGCTCCATTGGGAACGGGAGGCGGTGTCCGGCGCGGGTGACCAACTACGGGAGGCTCGCGAGGAACATGCGGCACTACTGGAGAGACTGAGGCACGTCAACTTCGCGGCCCACTCTGCGCGGGTGCACCAGCACGGCGACAAACCGGGGAGATTACTGGCTTGGCTGGTCAAGCAGGAGTCCCGCACGGAACCGGTATCCGCTATCCGGACGGCTGAAGGGGAGATCGCGTACACACAAAGTAGGATACACCGGGCGTTTGTGGGGCACTACCAAGCCCTATACAAGTCACAGCTGAGGGTCACTGCGGCTACCATCGCGGATTTCCTTGCTGATATCCAGCTGCCTTCCCTGACGGACGCGCAGCAGGGAGACTTAGGGGGCCCATTTACCCAGGAGGAAATGCGAGAGGCCATCTTCGCGTTGTCCAACGGCAAGTCTCCTGGCCCCGACGGCCTGCCTGCCGAGTTCTTCAAGGCCTGCTCGGATGTACTGGTCCCGGAGATGCACAAACTATATACACATGCGATCGAAGACTCAGCGCTCCCGACCTCGCTTAATGAGGCGAACCTGGTTTCGCTGTTGAAGCCAGGCAGGGATGGCACGTGTATGGGGTCCTACAGGCCCTTAGCCATGTTGAACACGGACTACAAGGTATTCACCTCCCTGCTGGCCCGCCGCCTGACCCTGGAGGTCCCGGCGCTGGTACATGCCGACCAAAACGGGTTCATGCCGGCGAGGAGCACCTCCCGCAACTTGCGACGCCTCTTCCGAATCCAGGAAGCGGCCACCACACACTGGCCGAGGTCGGGGTGCCTCGTCTTAGACCTAGAGAAGGCCTTCGACTCGGTGGAGTGGCCGTACCTGGGTGCGGTGCTAGACAAACTTGGAGTGGGGGAAGCCTTCATGGACATGGTCGGGCTGCTATACCAGAGACCCAACGTCCGCGTGCGGACGGGCAAGCTACTGTCGGAGACGGTGCGGGTACGCAGGGGCACCAGACAAGGCTGCCCCCTGTCGCCCCTTCTCTTCTCCCTGGCCATAGAACCCCTGGCAGCTCTACTGCGGGACAAGGGAGTGGAATGGGGGATCCCGCTGGCTGACGGGGTGCACACGGTCTCGCTATACGCGGACGACCTATTACTCTATGTGCGAGACCTCACCGCGGTGCCTGCAGCACTGTCGGACATTTTCCGGACCTTTGAGGAGGTGTCGGGCCTCAGGGTCAATTGGACCAAGTCCGGTGTATACGCCTTCAGCCCGGAGCTGGAGGAATGCGAGGTACACCTCGGTGGCGCACGGCTTACCTGGTACCCGACTACGTTTAAGTACCTCGGGCTACAAATCTACAGAGACCCGCAGAATATACTGGAGGGCAACCTGGTGCGCGCCGTGTCCTCGCTGAGGGCCCAGATGAACTTCTGGAAGACCCTGCCATTGAATGTGCCTAGCCGGATTGCCCTGTCTAAAATGATTGCGCTACCGAGACTACTCTATCACTTTGCAAATGTCCCAATGTATGTCCCCACAAGGATCTTCCGCGAACTGGAGTCGATGCTCCGCGGCTTGATCTGGAACGCGGGGCGCCCGCGAGTGGCCTTGGCGAAGTTGTACTCCCCGACGGCGGAGGGAGGGCTGGCGGTCCCTAACATGGAATTGTACTACCTGGCAGCCCAGCTGCAGTGGGTCACATACTGGCTCAGCGACACGCACCTGGATGACACCGCCAACGCGGACTACCAATGGACACATCCGCAGGTGTGTGCACTGTTTCACCCGCTGACCAAAGGTCCTCGCCCTCTGCCCCTTCACATGGCCGTAGCCCGCAAATGCTTCCTTCGCTGCTTGAAGCTGACACAGCACGTCAGGCCATACGCCCCCGCCCTTCCCATACTGGGCACCCCCCGGAGGAATGGGACGGTGTCACTGCGCAACATGGAGCCCTGGTCTGCAGCCGGAGTAGAGACAATGGGAGACCTCTACACGGACGGGGGCTTGCTTCCTTTCGCGGAACTGTCAGCGAGCACAGGCCTACCGGCGGGGCAATTCTTGCTCCATGCGTCAGTGATGAGGACGTACACGGAGTCCTGGGGGGATATCCAGGAGGAGCCACCGCTCCATCACTTGATCCAATACCTACATGTTATGGGCAGAGGCTCGCACATTACACACTGGCTGGCACAGGCGCTCCTCATACACACCCAGAGGACCACACAACCGATTAGGGACAAGTGGGCGGCCCACCGAGGGAAGGAATGGACAGACAAAGAATGGAAACTGGTCCTAGCCAGCCCTGTGAACGTCCCGCGTAACTCCCGCTTCCGTACTATTCAGCTGTACATACTGCATCAGGCATATCTGTCACCTGACAGAATAAATAAATACTTCGCGACGGATACCGCAGCCTGTCCCAGGTGCGACCTGCGGGACGCCGACATCTTGCACATGCTTTGGAGCTGCCCGACCCTGTCCGCATACTGGGGGGAGGTGACATCGCTCCTGACACACAGCACAGGCCCGGGGCTACCTACCACGTGGGAGGCATGCGTTCTTGGGCTATACAAGAGGACTAAACAAAATAAAACACAGGCCCGGTTCTGGGACCTAGGCCTTATCACGGCCAAACGCCTGCTCACCAGACACTGGAAAAGAAGAGAACCACCAACCCCCGCACACTGGTACACATCCTTTATTAACTGGGCCAGAGCAGAGGGCACGGCGCTGCGCGGAGAGGAGATAGCAGGTCTGTGACAGTTCCCGATCGCACACGTCTGGGATGACATCCTGGGAGCCCTGCGGGGGGAGGGCGAGGCCAGGGGGCTCACGCAGAGACAACTGAGAGGGGTAGGCGCCCCGCGAGCGGCGACACCATAGATAGGACTGCGCGCTGCACACCCCCCCCCCCCCCCCAGATGGGCAACACCGACCCCCCGGAACACGGGCCGCGACCATAATTGGTCACACACACACACACTGGGGCTCTCCATCACACAATGGCCCGGCCACTGCACTTAGTACTATAGCCTAGACACAACCCCCACGAGTACACTCCCCCCCCCCCTATTCCTGACGCCCCCTACACACCCCCACGTTAAACGCTTCGCACTCCTATTCTTACTAGCTGCGTATACACCCACCATCACACAGGGGCGGATAGGTGCCGCTACTTGAACCCTCGCCAGGGAACGCGGGAGCAGGTGACACCCGCAGTCAGTGCAAATAGGGAGACACATATGTCCTGCCACACACGCCGTGCACTGAACCGGCAGCTGGGGTGACATCACCGCTCACCGGGCCCGTACCCCACCAGCTTTACAGCTACCCATGCAAGCGAGCCATAGATCCCACATCCCACTGAAGCGCCACCAGCGCATACCTCGCAAGTAGATGGGACGATGGTGCCGTGCGCGCCGTAGGTACGTGATGCGGCACTGGCACCACAGACACAATGGGACACACCGTAGTGAGCAGCCCTGTTTTTATGTTGAGGAGTTAATGGTTGAGTTATAGAAAAATGTAAAATGAGACGTCAATTACAGGAATGGTCGTGCAATAAATGTAAGAAATATGTACCAACTATCTGTGACAAAGCACACCAGACAACGAACGAGACAATGCATAATGCCTTCCCCTGTACCCTATGCCCCAACAATGCACAGACTACTTGCAGCCGGCCCGCAGGGTTGTAGGCTTGGCTATATGTACTGCATTTTTTCTCGCAATAATAAACGTCTTCAAAAAAAAAAAAAATAATAAATAAATAAAAATAGTGTGTGCTGCACAAACTGAGCAAAAGACACACAATTGATGGACGGAATGCAGAACAAATCAAAACATTACAGTTTTTGTCACATAGAGCCTTGTGTTACCTGCAGGTCAAAAGTTAAGATCCTTGTAAAATAGCTTAGTGAGTTATGACCCTGCAGCAAGGACCTGCCTGCAAACAAGAAGTCATATGTTTAGAACCTCACTGTTATTTCCTCCATCTTTTCTTATTTCAAGGATGCTAAAAAAAACTACTTTGGGTAGTAGTAAACACTTATAATTAAGTGCCATATATATAGTTATTAGTGAGATAACTAATGGACAGATACATCCGACATTCTAACAATGCATGCAGGTTTTGTGCATGCAACCTCGGCAAAGTCAAAAAGCTAACCCCGCCCCTTGTCCCACCTTAGCTCCTCCCTTAACTCCGCCCACTGCTCTTTTTGGTGAGTACCTGCACTTATTTTTTTCCATTTAAAGCACTGGCAGGCGCGCAAGTTATAGTGAGTCCAACTAACTATAACGTGGGAATTTCAATGGTTTTATGTCAGTAAAATTTCCAGCTAACTATAACTGGTGTCAAACCTATGTTTTTTTCAGTGAATGTAATAGGTTTTTTAAATGCTAATTCCTAACTATAACTGGTGTGAAACCTATGGTTTTTTCAGTGAATATATATATATATATATATATATATATATATATATATATATATATTCCACCAAACGCCCTTGCGCTCAAGAGTGCACTCTCGATGTCCTCGTATTGTTCTCCTCGAGGCAACACACATTCTCACAGCATAGTGTTCACCATGTCCGACGCGTTTCGAGGACACCGCCTCTTAATCATGGACTGCTTGCAAGAACAAGGAAGGCTGACCGCGAGGAGAACAATATGAGGACATCGAGAGTGCACGCTTGAGCGCCAGGGTGTTTGGTGGAATATATATATATATATATGTATGTATATATATGTATATATATATATATATATATATATATATATATATATATATATATATATATATATATATATATATATATATATATTACCTACTGGCGGTCGCCAGTAGGTAGTTATAGTTAGGATTTTTTTCAATGTTAAATCTCAACATTCTATTTGGAATAACTTTGGCGCCGGTTGACGAATCTGCCTGAAAATTTCCTCAAAATTGCCTCGCGGCGTTCCGGTCCTTCCCTGAAAGTTTGGGGGGGATTCGTCAAGCGGGGGCCGAGATAAAAGGGGGGTCCCAAAACGCGTTTTCCCCATGTTAATTTCCATAGGGCGGTCGATTTCACTTTTAGCCCGAACGGCTGAATGGATTTCCACCAAACTTGGCAAAATTGTAGGGACTGGTAGCCCGATGTGCCTTTGCTATGTCTCAAGATATGTGCTCCAGTGGATTTTGAGTAATTAAGGTTCAAAAAAATATATATATCTATAGCAGCGCTCCGGTACGCTCACCGGTACGCGCACCGGGCGCGCCACGCGACTTGCGCGCAGAAAGCTGATTGGCTCTGGGGTGTCTGTAAACATTCTAAACAGTCCGGAGCGGCCGCCATCTTGTGTCTCGGTAGGATCGAGACACGAGAGGTGGCCAAAACAAAGAGGGAAATGACCATAAGGGGGCAGAGTAGACCCCCCCTTGACCCCCTAGGTTTGATGTGGGGGACATAAAAGGGCCCCGCGGGGCAAAAAAATAAAAATAAAAATTTTTGATTTTCGCGGGGGGAGCACCCGGTACGCGCACCGGGGAGCGTACCGGGGAGCTTACCATGGGGAAAAAGAATGACAGTTTTAAAAGTAGCTGTTTAGAAAAAAAAATGTTTAGTTGTTTTTTTTATACATACACATACATATATATAAATGCATATGCACATATATATATGCATATATGTCTATATGTGTGCGTGTAGAGAGAGGTAGAGAGGTAGAGGTGTAGAGGTAGAGAGGTAGAGAGGTAGCGGTAGAGAGGTAGAGATTAGTAGAGAGAGAAAAAGAGAGAGGTAGAGAGGTAGAGAGTAGAGAGTGAGTGATAGAGAGTAGAGAGTGAGTAGTAGAGAGTAGTAGAGAGCAGTAGAGAGAGTAGCAGAGTGAGTAGTAGAGAGTAGTAGAGAGTAGTAGAGAGTGAGTAGTAGAGAGTAGTAGAGAGTGAGTAGTAGAGAGTAGTAGAGAGTGAGTAGTAGAGAGCAGTAGAGAGTGAGTAGTAGAGAGTAGGAGAGAGTAAGTAGTAGAGAGTAGTGGAGAATATTCCAAAGTTTGGCACAGCACCACTTTCACAATGAGTCCAATCAAATCATATCACTTAGAGTACTTATTGAAGCGCTGAATCTTGGTGTATATTCAAATGCTTTTATTTTCCTTAAGTTTATGTACCACAGCCAGCCGAAACGTTTCGTTCTGTACAACAGAACTTCTTCAGGGCGTTCTTATTTCCTTCAAGTTATGTCGGTATCCCGTTGTCATATAACTAGATATTTCTTCCAAATGTTAGACAAGACATAAGTATATTCTTATTAAAAGTGAATAGGTATCAATTTTACCCACACAATTCGGGCAGACTTGAGTAATTTATAGCATCCTCAAAGTCAGTCTTTCAAAAATTCCAAAGTATAGGACATGATAATCCAAATCCAAATGTTTCTCAAGAAAAGTCATTTACAATCGTTCGGAATATCGGTGTTTGGGCAGATATGATCCAGGGACACCCAGTATGCAAGGGGAATTAGTCCCCCCTCTGCAAATGCGCCAGTGGCCTGCATTGCAGAGAGGTGTAACAAGGGTGTGGCCTCATTATACTTCTCTGCAATGCAGCTCCCTCGCGCATACTGGAGGCTCCTGGTGGACTAGTTGACCCCAGGGACCCCCAGTATGCAAGGGGAATTAGTTCCCCCTCTGCAAACGCGGCAGTGGGCTGCGTTGCAGAGAGGTGTAACAAGGGGCATAGTCTCATTACACCTCTGCAATGCGGCCCCAGGCGCATACTGGAGGTTCCAGGTGGGCTAATTGGCCCCCAGGGCCCCCAGTATGCAAGGGGAATTAGTTTCCCCTCTTCAAACATGCACGGGGGCTGCGTTGCAGAGAGGTGTAAAAAGGGTTGTGGCTTCATTACACCTCTCTGCAATGCAGTCCCCTGGTGCATACTGGAGATTCCTGGTGGGCTTTCAGGTCTTATATAGTTAGGAATTAGCATTAAAAAAACCTTTGAAATTCACTGAAAAAACCATAGGTTTCACACCAGTTATAGTTAGGAATTAGCATTTAAAAAACCTTTGAAATTCACTGAAAAAACCATAGGTTTCACACCAGTTATAGTTAGGAATTAGCATTTAAAAAACCTATTAAATTCACTGACAAAACCAGTTATAGTTAGCTGGAAATTTTACTGACATAAAACCATTGAAATTCCCACGTTATAGTTAGTTGGACTCACTATAACTTGCGCGCCTGCAATGCACTGCTGATGACGTCACATATTACATCACTCATGACATGGTCAATGACATCACTCATGACATCACTGATGACACCATCCTTGTGACAGAGTGACAGACCTAATTTCAGTGTAATGTAACGCTTGAAACACATATTCAAAAATAGAAACAAACATTTTCAAAAAAATGGAGATACCCAAACCAGTAACAACAACCAATTCAGTAATTCCACCATCTATATACTCATCCACTCATTCACCAACAGTTCTATATAGTCACTCATATATATACTCACTCATCATATGTAGTGATACACCTATACATCCTGTTACACATCAGCAGTCATCCAAAAGTTACTCACACACATACTCACACATGCACATAAACTATTGAACCTCCATTTATTTGCATATACATTTATACACACACTACCACCTTACTTCTAAGGAAACTTACACATACTTACTCTCTTAAACAATCACTTATAGAAACACATACTTATTTAAACAGGAACTCCTACAATCTCTCACCATATAAACTATACTCACTTATATACATCAATACTCACATATACTAGATTAAAACATATGTCGTTACTAATGAAGACACTAGTGAGACAGTCATTCACTCACTAACACACACATATACACACTCGTCCACCCATACAGTCCTGCACATATGCTGTCTTCAAAACACATACAAACAGTGAGTCAGTCACCAAACCCTGCAGCCACTTATACACAAAGAGAAACACTGATACAAACATTTAACTATTTAACCAATACTCGCTAATATATGTATTCACTAAGATTCACTTAATAAGCCAGTTAACCAACCAATTTTTTTTTAAAAAAACATCCATTTACACACTTTTTTAAACATTTATTCTTCCATCGACCTTTACAAATACATATATAAAACAAATTTATTTTTCAGAAAGACACACATTCACTGGATGGTGTCATCAGTGATGTCATGAGTGATGTCACTGACCATGTCATGAGTGATGTAATATGTGACGTCATCAGCAGTGCATTGCAGGCGCGCAAGTTATAGTGAGTCCAACTAACTATAACGTGGGAATTTCAATGGTTTTATGTCAGTAAAATTTCCAGCTAACTATAACTGGTTTTGTCAGTGAATTTAATAGGTTTTTTAAATGCTAATTCCTCACTATAACTGGTGTGAAACCTATGGTTTTTTCAGTGAATTTCAAAGGTTTTTTAAATGCTAATTCCTAACTATAACTGGTGTGAAACCTATGGTTTTTTCAGTGAATATATATATATATATTACCTACTGGCGGTCGCCAGTAGGTAGTTATAGTTAGGATTATTTTCAATACAAAATCTCAACATTCTATTGGGAATAACTTTGGCGCCGGTTGAGGAATCTGCCTGACCATTTCCTCAAATTTGCCTCGCGGCGCCCTGGTCCTTCCCTGAAAGTTTGGGGGGGATTTGTCAAGCAGGGCCGAGATAAAAGGGGGTCCCAAAACGTGTTTTCCCCATGTTAATTTCCATAGGGCGGGCGACCTCACTTTTAGCCCGAACGGCTGAATGGATTTCCACCAAACTTGGCAAAATTGTAGGGACTGGTAGCCTGATGTGCCTTTGCTATGTCTCAAGATATGTGCTCCAGTGAACTTTGAGTAACTTAGGTTAAAAAAAATATATATATCTATAAGCGCTCCCCGGGAAGCGCTCCGGGGCGCAAACCAGCGCGCGGAAAGCTGATTGGCTCTCGGGTGTCTGTCAACATTCCAAACAGTCCGGAGCGTCTACATCTTGTGTCTCGGTAGGACAAGAGGTGGCAAAAACAAAGGGGGAAATGACCATAAGAGGGCAGAGTAGACCCCCCCTGACCCCCTAGGTTTGATGTGGGGGCTATGAAAGGGCCCCGCAGTGCAAAAAAAAAAAAAAATGTATTCGCGCGGGGGAGCGCCCGGTACGTGCACCGTGGAGCGTACCGGGAAGCAATCCATGGGAAAAAAGAATGATAGAGTTTTTAAAAAACGTAGCCTTTTTTTAAAAATTGGAGGTAGTTCTAAAAAGAACTGTTTTTTTTCTTCTTTTTGTTGTTTTATAATTTTGTTAATGTCTTTTGAACATTTTGTACTTTTTTTGGCTTTTATGAACTATTTTATATTTTTTTTGGTATTTTTATGGGGAGAAACAAAAAACAGGGAATTGAAAATGGCTCAACTGGAGCAAAAGAAAATCAGGAAAAAATTTGGGTTTTTTGGGGCAATTGTGGTTGTCACCAGCAAGGAGGATGAGCTTTATGCTCTGTTCACCATAGGAGATGGTCTTACCACAAAAAATACATGTAATTCTGAATTCCCCAAACCGTGTTTGTATGCAAGGGATCGTCTCCCTTGTCTGTGGTCCCGATGGAGTGGGTTGCTTTCTTTTGGAGGTGGTGGTTGAAGATTGGGGAGGGTTACTGGCCAGTTCTCTCACCTCTGCGGCAGCATAGTTGTTCGGATGCTTGCGCTGCATGTGTCTAATCATGGTATTATAACCAAAAGAATATTTTTTGTTAGGGTTCCCCCTTGAAAGTTCCATGCCACAGATTAGGCAAGTCACCTTGGGCGCATTGACTTTCTTCTTGCCCTCTGGGTTAAAAAAAACTCCCATACAATGTGCTGCCTTGGCTTGTATGGGGTATTGTCTTCTGGCAGCCACCTTCTCCCCTCCTCCTCCTCCTCCTCCTCCTCCTCCTCCTCTTCTTGACCACCAATGTAATGTTGTGGTGGTCCTCTTGGTGGTGGTGGTGCAGATGCTCCAGCTGCTGCTGCTACTGTAGCCATTTTAAAGTACAAAATATTTCTGATAGATTTCCAAACAGGTCTTGCTCAGTCAAAGGACAAAGTCAGAATAAGGAAAAAAGGTGGGGTCTTTCATCATTTGGAAAAAAAAACTGTCCTGCACCAATGAAAAGTGTTATTTTCAGGTCACATGACCCGGGCTTTCATCATTTAGAAACCAAAACTATTCTGCACCAATAAAAAGTGTTATTTTTAGGTCACATGACCCGACGAGCTTACGCGCCACTGGGCGCGCCGCGTAAGCGCGTCAGATGATTACGTTGCGCGATCGTATTCGCTCGAGTATTTCCGGGTGCGCTTACGCCGTGCATATCACGCGAACGCGGCTACGCGATACGTCATGATGTTTTCGTTTGCGGCAATAGCGCTAACGGGACGCTCACCGGTGAGTATTTGGATGACTGTCTGTGTATAGCAGGATGTGTAAATGTATCACTACATATGATGAGTGAGTATATGTATGAGTGACTACATAGAACTGTTTGTAAATGAGTGGATGTGTATATAGATGGTGGAATTACTGAATTGGTTGTTGTAACTGGTATGGGTATCTCCATTTTTTTGAAAATGTTAGTTTCTATTTTTGAATATCTATTTCAAGGGTTACATTACACTAAAAGGAGGTCTGTCACTCTGTCACAAGGATGGTGTCATCAGTGATGTCATGAGTGATGTCACTGACGATGTCATGAGTGATGTAATATGTGACGTCATCAGCAGTGCATTGCAGGCGCGCTTGTTATAGTGAGTCCAACTAACTATAACGTTGGAATTTCTATGGTTTTATGTCAGTAAAATTTCCAGCTAACTATAACTGGTGTAAAACCTATGTTTTTTTCAGTGAATATATATATATATATATATATATATATATAGAGAGAGAGAGAGAGAGAGAGAGAGAGAGAGAGCGCATTGTTCCGATCCGTTGGTTTCCTGTATACATGTGTCTTGAAGCCCCCTTGATGTAATTTGATGTCAACATCCTGGTAGTTAATGTGTGATTTGCTGATTGAGTATGTAAACTTGATTTGGGGGTGATGCGAGTTCAATGCCCTGATGGATTCTTCAAGATGTTCTTTTTGTCCCTTCCATACTAATAGAATATCATCAATGTATCGAAGATACAACTCCAAGTGATCTGACCAGACTTGCTGGTTCTGTATATGTTTGTCCTCGAATTTTGGGGGTGAGTGTCTGAAATATTTCAGCACTGGGTCCATCATCTCCTTATGTTTACTTTGTTCGCCCCAAGTTGGCAGGGGATGCCCAGACGTGGGTTCCCTCGCTCACTTTGCTACTGGATTCAAGCTAGCCTGGCTCATGAAGGGTGTTACCCAGAGTCCGGTCCCAGGATGCTTGTTTCTGGTTCAGGGAAGACCTGGCTTGGCAGTTCGGGCTGGACAGTTCCCATGAGGCACAGGGTCAAAAGTGATTTGCATATATCTGGCTCTGAACTGAGGTGGCGAAGTGAGCTAAAGAATGATGATGTATTTAACCCAGATCTGTGACTGGGGGTGAGTGTCTGAAAAGTTTCAGCACTCGTCCATCATCGCCTTGTGTTTGCTTTATCCACAAATTTTGCCATAAATAAATTTGCATACGTGGGTGTCCCCGTAAAGCCCATTGATGTTCGTGTGCGTTGAAGAAAAAATTGATCCTTCCAGGCAAAAAAGCTATGGTATAAGCTGAATTGTTAAAGCTCAAGCAAAAAGATGCTTTGTGATTCCTCCAAGTTGCTCTTCAACAACATCCATTCCACCGCTTCCACACCTTCAGTATATGGTATCGATGTGTACAAGGCCACAACGTCAATTGTACATAGCCATAGGTCTTCAGTGTTGGGAACCTCCATCTGCTTCAGCTTATTCAAACAGTCGGTTGTGTCTTGTACGTAGGATTTACAGCCCTGTACTAAAGGTTGCAAAAAGTGATCAATTTATCTCCCCATTGGTTAAAGGATAGAACCCCATCCCGCAACAATAGGGCAAAAAGGTGGATCTTGTGGGTTTTTATGCATTTTGGGTAGCATGTAGATATGCGGGTGTGATGGGAATTCAGATGTTAAGTATTGCTGGGTGCTTTCATTTATCCATCCTAACTTCACTGCGTTTTTAAGAATCTCTGCAAGTGTTTTTTGAAAATTAAGCGTGGGGTCTGATTCCATTATGATGTAAGTGTTGCTGTCCAGTACATGCGCTTGCACCTTAGCTTCATAATAAGAAGTGTTCATTACGACAAGGGCCCACCCGTTGTCTGCAGGTTAAAATGTCAGCTCCGTATTCTGCGCCAGTCTGCGTAATGCTATCGACACAATGTATTAGTTAAATTCTTCCTTGTTGTGGCTGTCATGCATATTTTGTCCAAATCTTTCTCGCCCAGAAGCTCAAAAAGGTCGATTGACGTGTGTGAAATCGGAGATACAAATGTGCTCTTTAGCTTGAAGCTCCCATCTTCTGTTACCGTGGAAACAACCTTTTCTTTTGATAATTGATGAAAAATCCACTGCAATCTTAACTTGCATAAAAATTTAAATAATGCAACCTCTGTTTCAAAACTGTTGGTGTATACGTAGGGATGTATGTCATGCCTTTATTTAATACCGACATCTCAGTTGATGATAGAGTGACATCGGCCATCTTCATTACTAGTTCCTCTTCGGGTTTCGTCTGGGTTGTTCCTGATTTTTTCTTCTGTCCCTTCCTGCTTCCCCTATTTTCCCTGCATCTTGATCTTCTGGCGGGTGATTGGAGGATTGGCCTACCTCTAAAAATACTCTTTTTTTGTTCCACTTGAACCAGGTGTCTCCGAAGAGGTTTCAAACAGATTAATAATACCTGTGGCCGGTGGACGTGTTGGTCTAGTGTCCTGCTCAGTTCCTATATTCTCCTCGGATGTAGAGGCATCCGGTATCTAATAAATGCAACGCTGGGCATACATTTCATTTTATTTTATTTCTTTTATAAAGTTGTATATAGCGCGTACCAGATTCCAAGGTATAACAGAGAGCTTTACAGAAGAACGGTTGTAGTCACAACAATCATAGACAAATGATACACAGCGAGAAGAGAGGGAGAATAAAACTCCAGTACGATAACAGATTAGAATACCAAACAGTTATAGTCACAATAATCACCAACAAATGATATACAACGAGTAATTTGATCAACAGGTCAATAACAGGCTGCTACAGGGGGCAATGCCTAATTAAGGTAAAAATGTGTTCATTAGGAAACTTTTGGCTTCAAGTTTGAAAGCGGTAATTGATGATATTCTGCGCAATTCCGGTGGAAGAGAGTTCCAGATCTTTGGTGCAGCACCTGAGAAAGCTCGACAACAAGATCTCTTCTTATTCATGATACGTGGTTTCAGGAGGAAGTTGTTAGTGCTTCTTGAGGCTCTCTCGCCACATGATAATTCAAGCTTTTGTTCTAGGTACCTGGAGGTGTTGTCGTGCAGGGCTTTGTGTGCTAGAACGCTAATCTTAAACTGGATTCGAGCTTCATAGGAAAGCCAATTAAGAGACTTTAAGACTGGTGAAATGTGCTCATTTCGCTTGGTACCAGTAATTAGTCTGGCCACAACTTTTAGTGCTGACCTAAGTGGAGCCAGGGTGATTTTGGGAAGGCCACAGAGCGTATATACGTATACACCTCATCAAGCTTGTAGTTGATGGTATCTCGTTTGAATTTACGCAATTTGCGTGCATGTACTTCTTTCGCATGCTCATCAATTCTCTCATTGATGTCATTCAGTATCTTTGTTAGTTCATCTGTTGTCATCATTCCCTCTAAACTGGTTTTCAGATCTTGAATCTCTGTTGCCAATTCTTTCAAAATACTTGATAGTTCTTTGACTATCAAGAGAATGAGATCTAGCGACAACTTGTTCAATATGGCAAACCACCTCAACATGAATGGTTTGTTGAATTAGAAAAGCATGGGACGTAGAGATATCCTCAAACCTCTGGGCATGCTTTTTACCTTATAGTATTGGATGTGTTGTAGCATGCAACCTTTGATTTGCCTCTTTTCTCAACATGTATTCTAACTGTTTTAAAACTTGATTTGCAGATCCGGATTTTGCCTGAAAGGCCCTTGTATCCTGTATAAGTGAATATATGGACTCAGCTTCTTCTGTTGTGTAACCTTTGGTGTCAGCTTGATTCGTAGATAGGTGTGATATCTCCACAAAATACATGATGAGTGGGTGCTGGTTATGTAATGAAACTTCTAAGAGCATACAAATCACTGAAATGGTTATAACCTGCACACCTACATTTTTACAAGTAAAACAAATTTAAACAAATTTTAACAAGTTTTTTTCCATGCTACCATCTATGGTTTTTGATGTAAAACCACACGATCAAGTTGTTTATTGCCAATAAATAAAGTCCCATTGAGATTGGCATTAATTTGGACAAATGCTTTTATATCTCCATACATTTCCGACTTTTCATATCTGCTGCAATGTGCAGCACTCGTGCAAAGTGGGAAAAGTTTTAAAGTTTGTCTAGCCAGTATTTTGTACTGGAAGTATAACAAACCTATGCTAGACACGACAAACAACTTTGAACTAAGGTACAAAGGTATGCATGGTGCTAAACAGCCTGACAGTGGGTCTACTCCAGGGAGAGAGCAGGGCAGTGCCATATCTCAGTACATATTGGGCTTGCCTGCTCTCTCCATCTCACACAATGGAGCACAGCAACTTTGGTGTCTGCACTGCCTTGTGGGCTTATTTGTAAATCTGCTCCTGAGTGTCTGCAGCAGTCACCTGTGTACAACCTGCATGTTTACAGCTTCCAATAACATAAAGATAGCTTGGTCAGTTAATTACCTGCTGTAATATCCAAATAAACAAAAATAACAGTAGTCACATTGCCCCTTGTGGTATATGGTGAAATGTCCCCTGATGGGTGTGCAACAGTTGTTTCAAAGAAATGGGTCCAGAGGCGTGTCTTTGTGCCAGTCTGTACTTCTGGAGGCAAACACACACACACACAGCCAACAGCCATTAGGACACAGTGCTACAGAATCCACCAGAATATCCTGGAATCTAACTGGCTCAGGGATCCAGACGCGCAAGCCAAGTGTCACCTAAGGTAGGCACTTATAGGTCGACAACAGATGACAAACGTTCTTATTGTACCATATGCAGGGCATGGACAGAGTTGCTTGCAATGCCTACACCCTGCTACTCACAACAATGCAGCACATTTTCAGAGGTGTGTTTTTTGAGTCAATATTTATGTGTGTAGTGAGAATTGCAGTCATGACTCACATACTTTTGGTTTCTTAAATGATTGACCAACGGCAGTGGTTCACACCACAAAAATGATGAAAAAGAGGCGTTACTAGTGATACACCTAGAAACATAGGCAGAAAAGCATAAGTAGGTGCTTTTCATTTCCACGTTGAATACGAGGATCCAAACAGCGGCTAGATGAATCAAGCAGAGTTGAAAATAGAAATGACTCAATAAAGTAGCGGATGAGCTAGCTCCAGTCTCCATCCAAGAATACTTTTTAGTGTGTGGAAAAATAATATGGAAAAAAGTGATCTGGTGAGCACAGAGCTGCATGAAATGGTGGAATAGAATGACTGTTTCTCAGATGACATACTGTGGCGAATACAGTATGCATGGGTCATGACACCACGGCGCAAGAGTGCCTGCGTTGGCAGCGCAAGAAAAGGACAGGAATGCGCCATATCATATTAAATACGGGGCATTCGTGCCCTCTCCTATTCAAGCAGCGCAGGAACATGGCTCGCAGTGCTGCGTGAAACAATTATAAATCTGCCACTATGTGTAGAAAAAGGCATTTAGGCAGACTGGGCCAATAACACTGGCCAGAGGTTGACAAGTCGTTGCATCCTAAAATATATGTTCACATTGCAGGTGTCAAGCATCTGGCTGAAGCAGAAAATGATAGTTTTGTTATTCGAAAGGTAGCTAGTATGCAGGCAGGAAGTGCTTAGTACTGCTTAGTACTATCTCTAAAGCGATCAAACTGCACAATGGGGCATATTATCAAGGACCGGTGTTAAAATTATCGCTGTTTTATCGGCAGAAAACTGCCGATAAAACGGCGATAATGGGCTTGATAATACGCCCTTGTTAATTCCCATAGAAGCCCATGTTTTAGTGTTAACATGGGCTTCTATGGGAATTAACAAGGGCGTATTATCAAGCCCATTATCGCCGTTTTATCGGCAATTTCCTGCCGATAAAACAGCGATAATTTTAACACCGGTCCTTGATAATATGCCCCAATATTTCTATGTCACCTAGTGCAAAAGTAACATTCCATATCGCATGACAGTTTCAAGGTGAGCAGTGAAATACTGAGAAATGAGGCACCCAATGCACGTAAGATATTTTCCCTCGATACAGCTAACAAAAAAGGGAATCGGTCAACTAAGAATGGATGTGCAACAGAATAGACCAATAGATCGGCCAGGAGGGAACGACATGAAGTGGGGTAAAGGAATTCTAATAACCACTGTGACTGTGTAAACAGAAAACGTCAACCATTCAACCAATGGCAAAAGTGGCTCTGAAAAGACAGGAAGCACATGCAGAAGTGAGGCCAAGTTACACATTCCTACAGTAAACAGAGAATATTCAAATCAGCTTTGGCAAAGTCCATCCACGGAAAGCTTCGTGCCCAAACACCCAAATGTAGGCTCTGGGCCCACTCATCAACATGGTAGAAAGTGAGGGACACAACACGTGTAAGCAGCTGTGCAGCTCTTCCAGCCTCCCAGGCAAGAATAGGCCGCCAATCAGCACCACAACAGAAAGTGAGTTAAGCTGCACCAGAAATGACATCAGCAACCTTCAGAAACATTGTAAGTATTAATGTATTGTTATGGGTTATATGATGGAACCACGCATGTGTTTACCACGCATGCAGGTTCCACGAAGGCGAAACAATGTAATTCTTAATCACGAATATGCCTCAACCATGCATGCCTTTACAACAAATTATCCTTTGCTAAGGCATATTCGATAACTACATATCCGTGGTCAGGAATTCACAGGTAAGTCTTAACCCCGACCCATGCCTGAGTTCCTAAAGTCGCCCCCCCCCCACCCAGCCCTGGTAACTTTTTCACCCCTGCCCTCCCATATCCCTAGAAACTACCCCCTAAGCCCTAAAAACGACCTTGCCCCCTAAGTCCTAAGTGGTTTCACGATCCCTACTCCGTCCTGAGCCCTTAAGCAGCCCCCCCAAGCCCTGAAAATGAAACTACCCCCTAAGCCCTAAAAACGACCCCGCCCTGAAACCTAAAACGGCCCACCAAGTCCTGAAAATTAAACTACCCCCCTAAGCTCTAAAAATGACCCTGTCCCCATAAGTACTAAGAAGTATCACGATCCCTGCCCCCGCCCTAAACCCTAAAACAACCCCAAGCCCTAAAAACTAAACTACACCCTACGCCATAAAAATGACCCTGCCCCCTAAGTCCTAAGAGGTATCACAATCCCTGCCCCCACCCTGAACCCAATTATGGCCCCCCAAGCCCTCAAAACTACCCTGAACCCCCAGGCCCTCAAAACAACCCGACACACCCCTCAGCCCAGAAAACTACCCAGACGCACACTCAGCCCACAAAACAACCCCAACCCCCAGCCCACAAAAGTACCCGACCCAGCCCAACTTTAAAAAAATACAACCCACCCCCAGCCCAGAAAACTACCCCATGACCCACCCTCAGCCCACAGAACAACCCCAACCCCAACCCCACTTACCTCACCACAATCTCTACCTACTTCCATCAGTCTGCAAGCCCTACCACGCATATGCCTTAACTACCACATAGGTGGGTGAGGCATATTTGCAGTAGGGCTTGCATAGTACAGCCTTCATTTGTACAGGCTGTTCGTTGTTCAACCTTTGTGGCAAAGGCTGTTTCCCAATTTTTATGTAGCACTTCATACTGTATTTTTATCATTTCTATGTGCAACAAATGCCAGGTGTTGGTATTAGCCAATTTAATTGCACTCAGTTCAGAAGACATCCACCCCTCATTGTGGGAATGGATACCTGGAGAAACACCTTCTCTGCCACCATCTCTTGCAAGGGTACTTTCTCCACTCTTTTATTTTTAAAATACCTCCTCCACAAAGATAGCTTTAAGAAAAACTCACTCATACTGGTCAACAATAATCATCAAGAACACCACATCCTCCACTCAACCCAGGCAATGATAACGCGACATTTCATCCACCTCTCCCAGACAGGCCTTAAAGGGATGCACAACAGCACAACAGCACAAGTGCACTAATGTGTATTAATAACAGACAAAGAGTTCAGATTTTTCATTCCATATTCATTGGAACAAATGTTAATCCCAGAAACCAGTACATACACACAATTAACTTTATGTTTGGTTCTGGTAGAGAACCTCTATTGTTTAATTTGGTTCCTGACTTTCATAACCAACTGCTATGACATAGCAATAGTTGATAAAAGAACTGAACTATTAAGGGGAGGGTCGTGATGAAGGAATGTACTCTGGAACAAACCAAGGTTTCTACTTACCTAGGGGTAACCATTGGTAATAAACTAAGTTGGAAGCCTCAAATAGATTTTCTCTCAGTCAAGCATGCCCAACTTTCAGGAGCCTTGCTAAAGGAGCAGCAATTATCACACACTAAACCTATTGTTCTGGCACTACAAATGTATTCCTCAAAGATTAGCACCTCAATACTGTATGGGGCTGAATTGTGGGGTTACGCCAATATAGACTTATTGGTAATAGTGCAAAATAAATGTCTACCGTCATTGATTGGCCTCCCACAATCCACCCCATTGCTGCCTTTGTTTTTAGATATGGGCTGCTACTCTATTAAGGGCGTGGCACATTATAGGCCTGTGGCCTACTGGAGAAGGGTATGGATTACACCGGCGCTTTTGCACTAGGCCCAAGCCATAATGGAAGTTAGGGAGGCTGACAGTATGAGCAGAATCTTGTGGCTAAAACGGGTAAAGACCACTCTTTGTGATATGGGGATGACACGTTAATGGGCATTCCCAGCTGATAACGTATTTCCATCAAAAACTGAATTTAAGGCAGCATATTGGAATATGTTGGTTATGAGGCGATTTGCCTCATTATTGGGCCCCTCTCTGTCCAGAGACTTTCTTGAGCTTAAACATGAAGCAAAATAGGAAGGGTACTGGGATTTGATTACTACCCCTAAAGATAGGAAACTTTATCACCAGTTTAGGGTGGATTCACTCCCTACTAATTATTTACCAGCAACTGGTGTAGCATGAATAGTGGCAACTGTCTATTCTGTCCTAACCTCCGCGAATCACTGGCACATATTTTGTTTGCTAGTTCAGCCTATAGAAAACCTAGGTCTAGATAGTTGAAACCAGTATGCCTAAATCTGGGGACCAGATCAAGTAGCAAGGCGTTCAGGATTTTAAAAATGTCCACTGAAGAGTATATTGTGATTGCCGTCACTAAGTTCTTGGTCTGGGCGTGGGTGTTTCGTTCAAAGGGGATGAGCTGCTAGTAAATATACTATGCACTATAATTTCTCTCCGGAAGATCGCCTATGTATATGTATTTTTAGCCTGATTTCAAAATGAACTAAATCTGATTGCATATGAATTAAGGATATAGGGTGATTACAGGAAGCAGCCTTTTTGTGGTGAACCTTTTAGCTGGTTTGTTTTTTAGTTGTTTTGAAGTATTTATTGTACAATCATGTATTTTAAAGGAAGGAATGATTATATTCCAAGTAATACACCAGTATATTTAACTTGGTTATATATGTCTTTAAAATATTCTCACCTCTTTGTAATATGTATTAACTTTTTTGATTTTACAAATCGAAATAACGTTTTTTGACTGACTGATAAAAGAACTGGTTACCCACTGTTGTGACGTCATAAAGAACTTCCAGGCCAGGTGACAGGGATCTCTGAGAACCTGTCAGTGCAGTGCTGCTTGTCATCTTTGACAAGCAGCAGGAGAAGGAATGAAGGCAGTGAAGGTGGTGGAGGCTGGTCAAGGATTGCATGTATTTATGTTTTTTAACCTTTGTGTAAGGGATACATAACAGAGGCCATGTTATGTATGGTTCCCCGTGACTCCTCTGCCACTGCCTAGCAGTTAAAAGCAGGGGCAGATGATTTTGGGGGCCAAACATAACATAAAATTATAGATGGGTAAAAATTAATTACTGGGATGTTTTTCACATTGGGGTTCTGAGAGACATTATAGACTCTTGACAGTAATTCACTCATCTATATTTCTATATATTAAAATCGCATATAATATATTGCATCTGAAATGCACATTCATTAGATTAGTCCATGCTAGTATACAGGCCCGGTGACTCTTGAATCACAGCACGGATTGATGAAAGGCTTGATATTACGTATCACGGTGCTATAGAGCCATACCTGATTTCCGAAGTGGTGCCTGACAATATCAGTCCAGAGCTAGAGTGTAGTAATGATCCATCATACAGTGAGGAGCTTCAAAGTAATTTATTGTATTATTATCCAGCATACAGGTCACAGCAGATACAACCCTAGTTCCTTACAGCTCCAAAGCAAACCACCTTTTCCTGAATTCCTACTCCCTAGTATTCTAACCCCTTGATATTCCAGAATAGATACTCCATCCCAGGTTCTCCTAGGTAGACAACAAAATCTATAATAGAACCCAAAAAACACAACTGAGAAAAAAAGAATGTAGTACTGCATAAAGAAATTAAATTTCCTTCCCCTCGTCACAAGTTTAGGAGAAACACCAGTTGCTTCATTCTTTGTTACTCTCAATGCCCACAATGCCTTTTCCAATAGTATAGTCCAATCCAAATTACTGACTACAGCCAACTGGACAACACCTTTGATCACATGATAAAATCTCTCAATAGCCCTGTTCCCACTTGGATTGTATAAGAACATAGTGGAATGTGATCTGCCTTGCCAAAAATATGACGTGCAAGGCTAGCCTATGCCTCTCTGAAAAAAACATGAGTAAGGCCCCCACCTCCCTCTGTCTCTCCTCTGACATAATCTCCTCCCAGGTTGCACCTATGATGTTCACGTACCTAACCCATATGATGACTAGTTTCATCTGCTCCCTCTCCTCTCTCCTCCTATCTCTTCTAGTCCGACACAACCCCTAAGGGGTCATTATTTATACTCTCGTTCTAGGCTGACTACACTAATAATGTTGCAGCTTCAGTAGAAGCTCGCACTGTGATTGGTTAGCATAGGTGACATGAGGGTCTCACCATCCTGTTCTCACTGCAAATTCAACTCCTACTGGTTTTAACAAAGGAAACGTTAAGGCTTAATACAGTCATATGTTTCACCATCAATAATTATGCAAATATTGCAACATTAGAACAGATACATTTATCAGTCCTTTTCCTTCTCGCTTTCACATCGCAATCAGGGATGACACTCTCCCACAAACTGGTACATTGGCATGATGACAGGAGTGTACAGTTCACTGTGGCCTTGACCCATGTGTCTTCACTTGAAGCACTTTGCAGTTCATGCAGCTGGCATAATCTTCTGGGCATGCGTCTCTCATTCAGCACACTGCTAACAATTCTCAGCCATGCTGGATTCTTAGGCATCCATTTTATTTTGGGCCCAAAAACAAAACAAACACAAAAGAATATTAATTTATGAAATAAAACCCATTATGTTTACCTCCCCCAATACTAGTGCCCTGTATTTGTTTTTACCTAGTAAAAGCTATTACTTTAAAGCAGATTTTCTATTATTTGTGCACCATATGCAAATGTGCAATGTACAACATAGCATAAACCTGCACCAGTGCAAATTTTCTAAGGCAAAACAATTAATACATACTCATAGCAACATGCTCTAATGTGTAGCTTTTCATACAAAATGCGTTTGCCCCACGTGTAGTGTTGGTGCATGGTAGATTAATTAATACACATTATAAGAAAGATGTGTTATCATCTGAATATGTATTGTCTAAATGTGCAACAAAGCCAAAGTCTCTTGAGACAGGAACAGGGAGTTTAGATCTTATCTTCAAAGCTAAAGAGGAAACTGAAATCATGAGTTTTCTAAAACTGCAAAACACATGTTAATTCAACACAATTATGTGCTACTTTAAAGTTCAAAAAATGTCTCTAAATTAAATATACATTCTATAGTGAGTTTAAATCTAAACTAGACACATTAACCATCCATGATTAATTAATTAAGCATGGTTTTAAATGAAAGCATTTCAGACTGAAAGCATTTTGACCAAGTCTCATTTCACGTCCTTCACTTTGCATGCACCAAAAGTGCCACTTTGAAAAAGCATTTGACTAGGCCTCATTTCAATTTTCACGTGCCATGTGTTTTCACTTGCACCAAAATCTGTGTGCCATTTTAAATGCAGTCTGTCTGAAACACAAAACAGAGCAATGCTTAATCTTGATGAAATCTAGCTCTATCATCAGTTAAAAAGGTATATAATCAAAAAGGGGACAAAGAGCTATATTTTATGAGGTCCTACACCTGCGCTCCTGCTAATGTTATGATTCGCAATGTACCCCAATATAGGCCTGGGTAGTCACCCAACTTTTCACCTACATTTACCCTGACAGTGTACTACAAAACAGGTTTTGTGCTGACCTTTTACCTAGTTAGGTGCAGCATAAATGTTGTGTGTTTTTTTCCGAAAACTAACCTAATTTATTATGCATGAGGATTCTCAGAATCACAGCAGGATTACAATCTTCTACATAATCTCTATGTATAAGAGTCATCCCTATCGTCATCCTCAACTGACATGACACCGCAAGGTAGAATGCTTGAAGTTACCTTTTAGGTATATAAGCACCACATCTGTGCTGGGCCAGGCAAAGGAGAAAAAGACTTCCATGCTGACACGCTGACTTAAGATGCTAAGGTCCCTGAATGCAGATACTCCAGCACGCAGTGGTCTGACATCCCTTGTGGGGTGTCCAACTCAAGACCAAGGCAAAGTCCTTCATTTTCTCACTTCGGGTAAAAGAGTTGGTGCTATACTAGGGGGTTTGTTGGCTATTCACCTACATACATGCTAGGTACAATTAGGTACATCTAGTTGGGGTTAGCATCGTAGGAGTATGCATTATTACTAACATGTATTCATATAACTGCATATATCCATTGTTTTAGCACTATGGTAGAATTCTACCATATATTTACTCTAGTGGTGCTTATAATATATATCTGTTTCTGTCTTATGGTTGTTGCAGCACACGTATTTTACCCTGAATGAGGCTGGTTCAATAAATGTTCATTGAAAAAGTCCCCATTGTTTATTCTGTGTATCTCTCTGAGACAAAGTGAGCATGAGTGACTGAGCAAAAAGTACTGTACTGTTTCCACAATCCCTGAGGGGTCAGGGTTGTCATGTTTCATAGTTGCCAGAAACTATTGGCTCCTTGTAAGAGGGGTTCATAGTGGCACTGTGAGCTAGCTGGTATACAACCAAACATATCCGGTGGGGGTGTCTGGAAACAGTCTAGACACCAATCCCACAGTTTATGTTGTCTAAACGCACAGATACTATATAGATGTATAGGAACTGCATGACACTAGAATATTGTTCCTAAACACTTCAACTGGAGTAGTTCCTCTCTAGGGAAAATTAAGCCCTAAGCTTGGTGGAATTAAAGGACCAACCAATGGGATCACAGGCAGGCAGAGGAGGGTAGGTCCAGGGATAATGTCTCGCTGTGCCCAGGACTTTTGCCTTACCTAAGGGGTATTTCTATACATATTTTTGGTTGGAACCCCCACTGCATCGATTCAAGTGCAGTATCTTTCTCTCTAGTGGGCTCCCTTGACCTTTAGGGGGGCCCACAGACTAGTATAGGGTAGGAGTAATTTGATTTAGGTCCTGATGAAATGCTGATTGACCCTCCTGGCAACAAAGGCATGAAACATGTCGACCCCACCTTATTCATCGCATTTTAGCTATCAGGGTACATTGTGACCTTAGGATAGCGCAATTATTTTTATTGGGGCAAGGGACCACTACCACATAAATATCTTCTTGGTTCCCTTAGACTCTTTAACTCTCACCTCTGTCTCCACCCAAGTTTTGAAAATCCCCTACATGCACTCATCTAATGGTGTCAAAAGATCTTCGATAAAGAGCCCCCAGGCCCATCAAGAATTGCAGTGCCGGCTTGACGAGGAGTGCCCTATGATACCCTGTGATCCCATTGTTCTGTATTTTGATACCACCAAGCTTAGGGCTTAATTTTCCCTAGAGAGGATCTACTCCAGTTGAAGTGTTTAGGAACAGTTATAATGGTAGCCAGAATCCCGTCCCAAAAGATAACTCAATCCAAAAAAGCACAAAACAAACTCAGTGTCAGCTTTCTAAACAACCTCTAAAACCAGCCACCTTAAGAACAAGCTATTAATGACAAGAATGTATCTCTGCAATGTGCCTACAGGCCCTACAATATCTACTACAACACATTCCCAAGGATCTTTGGGACTAACCCATCACTTATAGGTGGTGTGGAAAGACTTGTCAGTACTGGAACAACACTTGCAATCTCTCACATACCTTTCAATAGCTGAATCCACATGCAGCCACATAAACGACTTCTTACCACAGATTTACTTCTAATGATTCCAAAGTGGCCTTGTCACAAACTAACGGCTGGCAAACCACAGTCATACACCAAAGTAATCTGATAATCATTCCACAAGTCATCCTCGCATTCCTCCAATTATTCTTGCATCCCGGTACATAATCCACTACGTACACAAAATTCTGCATCTTCATTGACAGTCTGGCAATTCTTGTGACGCTTTCACCATACCCTCAGTGGTTAACAATTAGAGAACCATAGAGAGCGCGAGAGAGTGAGGTGTCTGCCTGTTTTTTTTTATTTTGGTCTGTAAAAGGATTTTTTTTCGGATTTTATATAGCACAAACTCGACCCAAAGTTATCAGAGCACTTTACATGAGTACCATAATGACTCCACCATGGGGCCCAGGTCCTAGTGCTGGGATTTGTAAGTCACCTTTTCATTAACCATATACAAGTCCATACCCGCCGTCCACTCTACAAGAGTAGGGAGATCGGAGATTCCCCAGTGTCTAGCTAA
>NW_028241873.1:0-32349 GCF_964263255.1 Lissotriton vulgaris | reverse complement strand
TGACGAAGATTGAGGCTGCGATCGAAGCGAGCCGCCTGTTAAAAGTGAGCCTGAGCATCCTGGTGCTTCTTTTGAATACGGGCAGGCGTGCTGAGGATATATATATATATATATATGTATGGTAACGAAAGTAGATGGCACTCCGAGCTTAATTTTAAAAGGTGATTTATTGGCAGGCTCCCCTGCCCCCTCGACAGACGTATTTCACTGTTAAGGCTTCCTCAGTTTCAACCAGTGTATCGTAATAGACACCATTTTATCTCCACCCCTCCCTAGTCATAGAAAGAGGACTAGTATGCCAGATTTTGTTCGGCGGCCATCTTACAGTGTGCTATGTAATTTGTAACAATCAAAGAACATTAAAAGTATATATACACAGAGATTGGTGTCAGTAAAGTGCTTGTGCTATTAAAAACAACTTGGTACCAACCATACTGAATCCCATTCACATTTCATTGTGTTGCACATGATACACTTTGGGGAAATAAATCGTTATTTTCTTTTGATTTCAAAAAAGCAACCCATGTATATCCCTTGACACCCAGATCATACATATATTGCATTTCAAGGATCTTGTAATTGCATTTCGTATCTAGGTACATGGTGTTGTTGCAATAATAATCACATTCCAGATTGAATATTTTTCCAAACAATATCATATCGATATTTTCCCCATCTTCTATGTACTATGTGTATTTATGTGCATTTTTCATCCTGCCCTGAATGGACATTCACTATTATAACATATTTACTCCTCCTCTTGTCTCGCCCTGTATGGGCCTATGTCTCAGTACAGCTGATATATTAGATTCCGATATGGTTTAGAGAGTGAGATGTATTGAGAAGATATTATATTTTCAGCCTTTCTGTATTTTGTTAGGGTGTTGTCAAGTGAATCCCATTTGGATTGGACATTTTTCGTTCAAGTGTTATTCAGAATATCCAATCGGATTCTCTACTCTAAGTGTACCCAAAGTTCCTCATCGTTATTTAACCCCCTTGGTTGCATGCTCTGGAGATCAATGATGTATTTTGATTCTGATGCCCTCAATGCTCTTTTCTTATCTCCACCTTGTTCTTTCCTCTCTAGCTGATCTATGAGGAAGAAAGTCAATAGATCCCTATTGCTATTGTGGTGGGTTTCAAAGTGGCGTGCCACAGGGTAGCTTTTATCTCTGTTAGTTATGGCACGCATGTGCTCTAAGATACGTTTCTTCGCCGGGTTGATGGTACTCCCGATATATCTCTTAGAGCACGGGCAAACCAGGCAGTAAATCACAAATTCTGAATTACAATTCAGAAATTTTGTGATTATTCTGGTGGGTCGTGAGTCAATAGGTCTCCCCTCATACTTTGTCCGCTTTTTGCTATACTTGCATGCCTTGCCGTGCATACAAGGAAAGAAGCCTTGAATGGATTTAGTTTTTGATGGTTTTGGGGGGGTCTTCAAAATGGCTCCTAGTTAAATGGTCGCTGAGGGACTGGCACCGCCTATACGTCAAAGATGGTCTAGGAGGTAATTTATTTTTCAAAACTGTATCCGTTTTTAGGATTTGCCAGTTTTTGTTAAGTATTTGGACCAACTCACTGGATCTCATACTGTAGGTGGTGATCATCCTCGTCACTGTCTCAGATTCAGTAAATGTACTTTTGTTCTTCAAGAGGTCTTTTCTGTCTGTGAGCTCTACTCTACTTGAGGCGTCTGTTAGTACTGGTTTCGAGTAGCCTCTGTCTTGGAATCTTATTACAGCTGCATCTCGTGCCTGTGAAAAATCACTTGGATCTGAGCATTTCATCTTTAAGCGAAGCAATTCACCAAAAGGGATGTTTCTTATCATACATTTAGGATGGTGACTTGCCGCATGTAATACGGTATTGCCCGCTGTAGGCTTTCGATAAAGTTTTGTTTGTAGAGAGCTCCCTGCTGTAAAGACCTCTAAGTCGAGATAGTGTACGGATTTATCACTGATGGTGCTCGTGAATCTCAAATTGAGATTGTTGTCATTTAACGACGCAATATATTCCTCAGCCGAGGATCTGTCGCCCTGCCAAATGACAAACAAGTCATCAATATATCTTGTCCAGATCATTATATGGTCTAGCCATTTTTTGTTGGTCCCCCCCAGGCCACGTGCTTCTCCCACCAGCCGACGAACAAGTTCGTGTAGCTGGGGGCGAAGCACATGCCCATGGCGGTCCCTCTGGTCTGGAGGTACATAACACCTGCAAGCAGAAAAATATTGTTGTAAAGGCAGAACTCCGTCATTTTGAGAAGCATACGATTGCGCTGAAGGTATTGTATGTTTTCTTGCCCAGAAACCATTTCACTGCTGAGATCCCTTCTTGGTGTCCAATACAGGTGTAAAGATTGGCGACATCTAGGGTAATCAGAAGCATATCCGCCTCCCACTTGATGTCGTCAATTAACCTTAAGAAATCTTGGGTGTCCCTGACAAAGGAAGGCAGATCCTTCACAAATGGGGCTAGGTAGGTGTCAATAAATCTAGATGTGCTTTCCATGAGGCTTCCTATCGAGGAAACGATGGGTCTCCCCGGAGGATTTTTAAAGTCCTTATGCACCTTATGGAGGTGATAAAATGTGGGAATGATTGGGTGCTCACAGTATAAATATTCAAATTCATTTTTATTGAGCATCCCTTCATCCCTCCACCCTCTCAATAGTGCATGATAGTCTGTGGTGCATTTATCAAAGTCTTTCCTGTTAATGATTGAATAACAGTCTTTGTCCTGCAATTGTCTTAAAACCTCGTGTTTGCATTTGATTTTGCTGAAAATCACAATATTCCCCCCTTTGTCTGAGGGTTTAATTTCGATCGAGCTGTCCTCCTTCAGCGATTTTATGGCTTCCCATTGCAATCGCTAGATATTAGAATTCTTCCTTGTCAGTTCTATATTATTAGTTGTCATTTTTTCCAGATATTGTAGGATAGCGTCATTGAAGACATCGATTGCGTCATGTGTGACGTGCGGTAAAAATCTAGATTTCTGTTTCAAATTGCTTGGATCTCTTTTCTGCGTGATTTCTTCTCTCCTCAGTGTTTCCATCAAGCTTGGAACTTCCTTTAAGCCTGCCAGATTGTGTGTTATTGTAAGGAGAGACAGATCATTATCCCTGAGAGCATTCCCGGTTTCCTCCATTTCTTCCGAGATTAATTCAGTTCCTGATTGTGCTTTTGATGCAAATATTTTCTGCAATTTTAACTTCTGTACAAACTTGAAAATGTCTATTCTAGTCAAATTTGGCCGTAGGACAGAAGGTCATGCCTCTCTTCAGGACCGTTTCCTCATGTTTCGTTAGTTTTCTCTCTGAGAGGTTAACTATGGTTTTTTCATGTTTTACCATCTCCCTCTCTTGCCCTTGCTGCGAGTCACCATAGGTTGTGCCACCTGTGCGTCCCCTCCTACCCCGCCTGGTTTTCCTCCTCTTTTTTGGAGTGATTTCTGTGGCTTTTGGGATTGGGATCGTTGTTGTGTCTCCTTCATAACCTGGAACTCGTCTAAAAAAGGGACTGCAGCTGTATCTCCAGTGCCCTTTTTCCCGCCTTTGTTGCTCCTGATTGACTCGTCTCTCGAGACTGCTGCCTCAGATTCTGATATTACTGTCTCTGCGGGAGTCTGGACCCCCTGAGCAAGCCTCTTCCTTGTTGCATCGAATTTTTTAACAAAGGTGAGTATACGACCGGTTAAATAGTCCTGCTTGTCCCTTTGGAACTTTGTTTGTTTTCTTTTCTGTATCCCGCTCTCATATTCTTTTAATCTCTTTTGCATTTGGCCACGCAGATCATCAATAGTTTTGGTATCCTTGTCTTTGCCAATGCTATCCTCCAGTCTCTGAATTTCTGCGAGGGCTTTATCTCTATCGCTCCATGCGTATTTTATCAGCATAAGCATCATACCTTTGCTTGAATCCGCGGTGTATGCTGCCCAGTCCTTCAGGAGTTCTGGGTCTGGGTTCTCGTAAGAAGGTATTATAAAAATACGCAAACCCCTAGGGACCCTGTTGCACTCCACATAGCGTTGGAGTGACGTCGCCTCCCACCACTTACGAATTTCTCGCTCTTGTATTTTTTCAAGTTGTTGGAATAGTAACTGTAGATTACTTGCTGGTGTCTGCGGGGTTGCCACACCTTCTGGTCTCTTTGTGATTGTATTCAGGCTTCTGAAGACATCATCTGCTTCTCTATCTCTCTCCGCTGCCACTGACATGTTATTGGAGGGAGCAAATGCACACTCACTTCACGCTGCTTTGTTTTCACTGTCTATGGGGCACAACTGCAGTTACCGGGGGTCTGCCGCAATCAGCTCAATTACTGGACAGAGGTTTAATAATGATGAACTTTATATTCAGGGTACTCGTGCGAGCAGCACTTACCCTTACTGGAGTTCCGCTGCAACCAGCCGGCATGCCACGACTTCACAGCTCCGGTACGGTGCAAGCAGGTTTCCTTCGTGTGATATTTAGTTACGGTTCCACGATCTGGATACCTGTTTTGATCCTCTTCCAAACCTCGGGGCAGACGGCCACATTAACTTCACGAACAGTACCGCCACCGCCGTCGCTCCTACAGGGTCCCGGGTGCTTCTGTCTTGCGGTGGTGAGCCGCATTAAACTGGTAACACACATACATTTCTTTGAACGAAAGTAGACGGCACTCCGAGCTTGATTTTAAAAGGTGATTTATTGGCAGACCCCTCTACCCCCTCGACAGACACGTTTCACCGTTAAGGCTTCCTCAGTGTTAACCAGTGTATCGTAATAGACACCATTTTATCTCCACCCCTCCCTAGTATAAATACATGTAAAGGGGTGTTTATTGTAACAACATTGGGTCCAAATGACATGTTTCGGCCGCCGGACTGTGGCCTTCATCACATGATGTATATGTGTGTGTGTGTAAATATATATATATTCAAGCGGGGCCGAGAAAAAAGGGAAGTCCTAAAATGCATTTTCTCCATGTTAATTTCCATAGGAAACTTTAGCCAAGGCTACAGCTCGAACTGTTGAACGGAATTACACCAATTATGACAAAAAGGTACTGCTTGGTTCAGAAAGTGACCTATTTTTAAAATGGTGTAAATCCGTTGAGTAGTTCCCGAGAAATTAAAAAAAAGAAAAGTTTCGATATCTGAGCACTGAGGAGGAGTCGCGAAAACTCCCGAGCACGGGTTTCATTCTAATTGGCTTCCAACACTTCAAACCAGGAAGTATTGGCAGCCATCTTGTGACTCCGTAGAACCGAGTCTAAAGAAAACAGTGGAAAAGAGGTTGAAAAACAAGATAAGGGGGCAGGGTATAAACACTCTGGCAACCTAGGCCTGCTCAGGGGGTCCCAATAGGACCCCCAGGGCCAAAAAAATTTATATTTATTAAATCAGTCAAAAAAACTCGGGGGGAGGGTCTACAGGGACAGTTTAATGACCCCAAAATGCTACAGTCCCTAAGAACAGTTCAAACAAAAGAGTAGCAGGGAGTCAAAGTGAACTAAGTATCAACCTAACGCATGATTCAAAAGAACAACCAACATAAATTGCTAGTGTATGAAAAGACAATGGGACCACTCAACTCTACAGGAGAAAAATTCCCATCAGTCACCATCCGATTCCGCCCTTCATCATCTGGGAACTATCACCCTCAGAGACAAAAAGTACTCACAGTGGACCGGTCAATTGTTAAAAACCTAATCACACCTGCATAGTACTGCGATGAGGGGGAAAAAAACTCAAAGAGAGTTGTATGGTGACTAAAAGCAGTGCTAGAACTAGTGAAGTGCAATGTGCAAAAGTGAAGTGTGAAATGTAAAATTAGGTAGGGAAGTGAAAAAGATTTATTTATTAAAGAATCACTTCACTCCTAAAATAAAACCATGAGTGCGTTAGTGGTTTAAACAAATAACCACTGATGGAAAGAGGTCGACATGTTTCTGCAGACTCACAAGACCAAAAATGTATCCAGCTGCTTCTTCAGGACCAAGAACGCTACTGCTTCAAACATACAACAAAATATATCAAAAAGGAAGAAAACAGATATCACCTGCAATCCAGTGATTCTATCCTTCTCCTGGCTTTGATGTTAAATGCCAAGACAGGTTGAACACGAGGCCCACAGCAAGGGAGAAAACAAAGTACAAAGAAAGAAATTGTTAAAGACACAGTGCTGTGTTGATAAACATTTATGTCTAACACAATTCACTGTCAACAGTCAGGGAAGAACCAAAATTGTTCCTACTAGACCTGACACAACATGGTCATATACTCATAGTTACTCACTCACCAATTAGGCAGGAGAGAAAATCCCACCTCACCTGGCATGCAGCGCAGGTAAAACAGGGCACCGCTCTGAAAAGTAGCGAAAAAAACATGAATGAGAAAGGGAACTGAAAGTACCCAGAGTGTCACGATCTTCCAGCAACAATTTCAGAACATAAAACATTACTAGGAGTATGGTGGGTAGAGTAATCGGCATTGATTGTCATGCCGAAAATACAACAGAGCGCTGACTCACTCTCCAGACTACTACCCATCTCCCTATTGTAATGGCATCACACATAACGGCAAAGTATGTCTACCAGCGAGACAAGCAACAGGGGTGTAAGGGACTTAAACTCGCCCCTGTTTGTGCGGAGAATCTGCATTGGCGGTCCAGGCGATATTACACCCGGCACCCGCCCCTGTTTGTGCGGAGAATCTGCATTGGCGGTCCAAGCGATAGTGCACCCGGCAAAGAGAGAAAGAGAAAGGATCGGAACGCCTACCTCTCCGTCGGTACCCCGGGCGTCCCTCTAGGCTGTCGTGGGAGGTACCGACGAGGCGCCCGATCCTTCCTTTTGTTACCGCATTCTCCTTCCGTCGCGGGGCGCGATCGTGTGACGTCACGATAACGCGCCCTAGCGCACAGCAGCATGGGAGTTGGAGTTTCTGGTCAGAATAGAGGCAGAATATGCGCGATACGTGTATGCGTAGTCCGACAATGGCACAAACATGTGTTATAAAGGTGCATTCATGCTCACAAACAGGGAAAGGGGTCCTGAGAACTTGTGAGTAAAGAGAGATAACGGGCAAATAAAGATGACCTCATATACAGTGTTGTAGCTATATTTTTGACACCGACAATGGCACAAACATGTGTTATAAAGGTGCATTCATGCTCACAAACAGGGAAAGGGATCCTGAGAACTTGTGAGTATGGAGAGATAACGGGCAAATAAAGATGACCTCATATACAGTGTTGTAGCTATATTTTTGACACCAGTAATCTATATTATTTGAGTGACATCCAAGGAATGTCCTCATTGAGGCCCTCTTTATCAGATTTGAGTTTAAAAACCCATCTTTGTTCTTTTTTAAATAGGAACCCACTGATGTCAGTGATGTGAGGTGGAATTGCTGGTTGTTCTATTACTGTCCATTTCAGTTCTGTAGATGAATGGCCAGCTTCTATGTAGTGAGCAGTCAGCCTTGTAGTTTGTTTGTTACATCTAATAGAACTCCTATGTTCGGATATTCTAATCTTAATCTTGCGTGTAGTCATGCCCACATAACGCTTGTTGCACGGGCAAGTGATTAAGTAAATTACATTCTGGCTATCACAATTTGTAAAATGTCGCTGTTCCCAGGGGCTACCTGTGCCGATGTCTATGTGTGTTGATTTATTTGTCAGGGGGCACGCTACACAATTCCCACAGGGATGGTGGCCTGTGACTGCTGGCATATCCCATAGGATACCTAATTTTACATTTCACACTTCACTTTTGCACATTGCACTTCACTAGTTCTAGCACTGCTTTTAGTCACCATACAACTCTCTTTGAGTTTTTTTCCCCCTCATCGCAGTACTATGCAGGTGTGATTAGGTTTTTAACAATTGACCGGTCCACTGTGAGTACTTTTTGTCTCTGAGGGTGATAGTTCCCAGATGATGAAGGGCGGAATCGGATGGTGACTGATGGGAATTTTTCTCCTGTAGAGTTGAGTGGTCCCATTGTTGTCTTTTCATACACTAGCAATTTATGTTGGTTGTTCTTTTGAGGCATGCGTTAGGTTGATACTTAGTTCACTTTGACTCCCTGCTACTCCTTTGTTTGAACTGTTCTTAGGTACTGTAGCATTTTGGGGTCATTAAACTGTCCCTGTAGACCCTCCCCCCGAGTTTTTTTTGACTGTTCTTGTGCGGCTGCTGAGCTGTGGGTCTTTTTACCTTCAAGGTCAGACACAGACCTTGTGTTCATGAGAAGGGCGCTGTGGGACTGTGGGTGTTTCCCTTCCAGTGCAGCTCGTGGCCCACGAAACCACATATATAATGGCTACCATCCCTGGACTGGCATTTGATGAAACGGAAATCCAGTCTATTCTAACTGACAATCCTAGTGTACTGGACATGTTACCACCTACCCCCGTTACAAGCGAAGATGGGTGGGCTAAGATTTTGATATGGAAAAAAAGCCAGTCACGAATCTGCACCCATGGCATTTGTATGGCAGAATATCTGCGAGGTAATGGTGCCCCGAGTGGTCTTATTGTCACTAACACTTCACGTTTGTTTCTTGATGACAAGGATTTCCTGCGCGACTGGTCCCTCATTGCCTGGAAGCGCACGAGGGACTGGCTGGTACTTATAATTAAAACAGCTAAGAAGGCGGCTGATAAAATTCTAATAGAGATTCAGCTCCTAGAAGGTCAAATCAAAACAACCCTCACAACAAAGGCCTTTGCTAAACATCAAGAAGAGAGCAATAAAGCTAACAAGGAGTTTAAAGACTCCATTCTGTTCACTAAACTCGAGAAATGTAAGAAAGACCTCGAAAAATTTGCTATGGATAAAGTCTATCCATATACTCATGAAAACTATACACCTGTAGTTTTCAATAAGAAGGGCAGGAAAGTAGGTTCCACCTACGGTACATCCAGTTCCGACTCAGAATCTGTTGACTCTGACACCTCTAACCCAACCAATAATAATACCAACAAGAGAGGGAGAGGATACAATAGAAGGAACTGGAGAGGGCAAAACTCAAACTATGGCCCACCAGTTCCACCTCCATGGTGGCAACCTTCACCATGGGGCACCCCTATCTACCCACCCCCGGGAGGTCCCTTTGGCCCACAGAATTTCTATTCAGAGTATCCACAGCAGCCTTTTTTAGGTTATGGCCACGGGAGACCGAGGGGCCGACGCAGAGCCCAGCAACAGGGTCAGGTGCAATGGAACTTGCCTCCCCAGACAATGGACCTGAGGAGTGGGAAGAGGATCCCTCAGGAAACACCAGGGACATCAGCAGGACCTCCCTCGTAATGAATCTGAGTTCCCACATCCTAAATGAAACTGAAGCACAGGTCCTCAATAGGGGTCTCGGATTTGTGTCCACAAATACTACTGATCCTTTCTTGACTAATATCGAAATGAACAGTTTCTTTAGAAAAATCAGACTGCACTTTCTCTATGCGAACAAAGAGACACTCGAGAACAATGGAGAAATTCCTGATGATAACACTGGCTTGAGAAATCCATCGAAATTCAATCCTACTACTATAGGCCTACCAGCAAAGGTTATGGCTTTTGAAGAGGCTGTCACACATGATCTACAGGGGCTTTTACAACAGCATCACAAACCTTTTATCAACCTGAGCAAAAAAGAACAAGCAGCTCTCAACGGCTTAGCAAATAATCCATCTATCACAATCAAGCCGGCAGATAAAGGGGGTGCTACGGTCATCCTAGACACTGAGACCTACCGCCTAGAATGCCTCCGCCAACTGAGCGATAAAAAATTCTATCGCAAGTTGGCTATAGACCCTACTCCCAGATTGACAACCATTATTGGGACCGTTGTTGAAGAAGCTCTCGCCGAGGGCTGGATTACAACAAGAGAGGCGCAATTCCTATGTGCAGAGAATCCAGTGACCCCTTACTTCTATGTGCTGCCCAAGGTACATAAACCCCAGAGACCCCCACCAGGGCGCCCTATAATATCGGGTACTGGCTCTTTGTTGGAACCTCTCTCCACTTTTGTGGACTGTTTCCTACAACCACTGGTACACAAGATGCCAACTTATCTAAAAGATACCAAAGCAGTACTTAGAATGCTTCCAGATGTTACCTTTGACACAGCACAGGACCTGTTGGTCTCATTTGATGTAGAGAGCCTCTACACCTCAATTCCACAAACCGAAACTTTGGAGGTTATAGAGGCCCTACTTGCTACTCAAGATCTCAACTCCATAACACCTGTGAGATTGATCATGACTTTAGCCACAATAGCCATGACCGAAAATTTCTTCATGTATGAGGATACTGTGTACCTACAGATTAGCGGGACTAGCATGGGCAGCGTTTTTGCTCCTAGTCTCGCTAATCTGTACGTACACAGTTTTGAGCAACACCACGTGCTCAATGTGATCAATCCTTACCTTGAAAACGTACGTCTTTGGAAACGATACATTGACGACGTTTTGGTGGTGTGGCATGGCTCAGTGGATGACCTCAACAAATTTCATGAGTGGCTCAACGCGAGGAATCCTTTTCTCAAGTTTACCATGGAATACAACAGGGAACAGTTATCTTTTCTTGATTTGCTGATACGATTACACCCATGGGCTTGCACACAGAGATATATCGCAAACCTATAGCCAAAAATTCACTGTTGAGATACGAGAGTTTTCACCCTAGGGCACTTGTGAACAACTTGCCTTACGGACAATTTCTCCGTATTCAACGCAACTGCTCAACTAAAACTTCTTTTGAAGAGCACTCCCAGTCTTTAGAGAAACAGCTTCTTGAGAAGGGATATCCAACCAAATTGGTGAGAGCCTCCAAAAAACGTGCTGCAAACAACAATAGAGAGGGTTTACTTGAACTACTACCCCCGAAGCCGACATCCAACAGGATAACTTGTGTGAACACTTTTAGCACATAGTCCAACCAAATTCAAAAGATTGTGAAAAAACACTGGGCAATATTAAACACCTGTAGAGATACAACCACCTTGCCTCCCCCTCTGTTTGCATTTAAACGTGGACGCAATATAAAAGATCAGTTGGTCCACACAAGACCCAAACAGGCCTGTCCACGAGCAGTCGGAACCCTATGGGATATGCCAGCAGTCACAGGCCACCATCCCTGTGGGAATTGTGTAGCGTGCCCCCTGACAAATAAATCAACACACATAGACATCGGCACAGGTCGCCCCTGGGAACAGCGACGTTTTACAAATTGTAATAGCCAGAATGTCATTTTCTTAATCACTTGCCCGTGCAACAAGCGTTATGTGGGCATGACTACACGCAAGATTAAGATTAGAATATCCGAATATAGGAGTTCTATTAGATGTAACAAACAAACTACAAGGCTGACTGCTCACTACATAGAAGCTGGCCATTCATCTACAGAACTGAAATGGACAGTAATAGAACAACCAGCAATTCCACCTCACATCACTGACATCAGTGGGTTCCTATTTAAAAAAGAACAAAGATGGGTTTTTAAACTCAAATCTGATAAAGAGGGCCTCAATGAGGACATTCCTTGGATGTCACTCAAATAATATAGATTACTGGTGTCAAAAATATAGCTACACCACTGCATATGAGGTCATCTTTATTTGCCCGTTATCTCTCCATGCTCACAAGTTCTCAGGATCCCTTTCCCTGTTTGTGAGCATGAATGCACCTTTATAACACATGTTTGTGCCATTGTCGGACTACGCATACACGTATCGCGCATATTCTGCCTCTATTCTGACCAGAAACTCCAACTCCCATGCTGCCGTGCGCTAGGGCGCATTATCGTGACGTCACACGATCGCGCCCCGCGACGGAAGGAGAATGCGGTAACAAAAGGAAGGATTGGGCGCCTCGTCGGTACCTCCCACGACAGCCCAGATGGACGCCCGGGGTACCGACGGAGAGGTAGGCGTTCCGATCCTTTCTCTTTCTCTCTTTACCGGGTGCACTATCGCTTGGACCGCCAATGCAGATTCTCCGCACAAACAGGGGCGGGTGCCGGGTGTAATATCGCTTGGACCGCCAATGCAGATTCTCAGCACAAACAGGGGCGAGTTTAAGTTCCTTACGCCCCTGTTGCTTGTCTCGCTGGTAGACATACTTTGCCGTTATGTGTGATGCCATTACAATAGGGAGATGGGTAGTAGTCTGGAGAGTGAGTCAGCGCTCTGTTGTATTTTCGGCATGACAATCAATGCCAATTACTCTACCCACCATACTCCTAGTAATGTTTTATGTTCTGGAGTTGTTGCTGGAAGATCGTGACACTCTGGGTACTTTCAGTTCCCTTTCTCGGTCATGTTTTTTTCGCTACTTTTCAGAGCGGTGCCCTGTTTTACCTGCGCTGCATGCCAGGTGAGGTGGGATTTTCTCTCCTGCCTAATTGGTGAGTGAGTAACTATGAGTATATGACCATGTTGTGTCAGGTCTAGTAGGAACAATTTTGGTTCTTCCCTGACTGTTGACAGTGAATTGTGTTAGACATAAATGTTTATCAACACAGCACTGTGTCTTTAACAATTTCTTTCTTTGTACTTTGTTTTCTCCCTTGCTGTGTGCCTCTTGTTCAACCTGTCTTGGCATTTAACATCAAAGCCAGGAGAAGGATAGAATCACTGGATTGCAGGTGATATCTGTTTTCTTCCTTTTTGATATATTTTGTTGTATGTTTGAAGCAGTAGCGTTCTTGGTCCTGAAGAAGCAGCTGGATACATTTTTGGTCTTGCGAGTCTGCAGAAACATGTCGACCTCTTTCCATCAGTGGTTATTTGTTTAAACCACTAACGCACTCATGGTTTTATTTTAGGAGTGAAGTGATTCTTTAATAAATAAATCTTTTTCACTTCCCTACCTAATTTTACATTTCACACTTCACTTTTGCACATTGCACTTCACTAGTTCTAGCACTGCTTTTAGTCACCATACAACTCTCTTTGAGTTTTTTTCCCCCTCATCGCAGTACTATGCAGGTGTGATTAGGTTTTTAACAATTGACCGGTCAACTGTGAGTACTTTTTGTCTCTGAGGGTGATAGTTCCCAGATGATGAAGGGCGGAATCGGATGGTGACTGATGGGAATTTTTCTCCTGTAGAGTTGAGTGGTCCCATTGTTGTCTTTTCATACACTAGCAATTTATGTTGGTTGTTCTTTTGAGGCATGCGTTAGGTTGATACTTAGTTCACTTTGACTCCCTGTTACTCTTTTGTTTGAAGTATTTATTAAATCATCCAAATTCATGCTGGGGTCGTAAATGCAGCTGAGAAAATTTTTAAAAATGTGCTTCGTTTTTGAAAGACCCCGGGCTATCCAGGTCCCAGGGGCGCTCACAAATTATGTTGCGGGGGCTCAATGGGGGCACCTGCAGCCCCGGGGACCGCCACCTCTCTGGGGCTATAAATAATAATTAGTGTGTGGGGTGGCTCAAGCCCCCCACACTGCCCCAGGGACCACCATCTCCCTGGGCACTTAATATTGAAATGTGGGGCTCTGTAGCGGATCCCTGGCCCGAGACTTTGAAAATGGAGGGAGGGGGGCCCGCGGCCCACCTCCTGGAGCCTTTGATGGCCCTGGGGACTGCCACACCCCAGGGCCGGCTCCTGCAATGACCCGGGTGCCATTGAAACTATGATTGAACAATCGCTTTAATTATTGATTCATTTAATCCTTGTAGTCAACCTTTTCCTAATCCACTGATCAAATAGTTATAACCAGGTCCGGACTGGTGTATCGGGCACCAGGCGTTTCCCCAGTGGGCCGGCGGGTTGCATGTCTCTTTTCTGGTTGCAGGGGCCAGTTTTGTAACTGGGGGCCAGTTTTTCAGCAGTGCTGCAATATCGGCCCCCTGCAACAAAAGGAGGAGCAGTGCTTTTTATTACAGCCACCCCCCCAAACTTCTCCCCCGGGTGGTCCAGCAACAATCAGCCAGAGCTGGATGTTGGGCCTGATTCACAGAGCTAACAAGACAAAATCCTAAACTTACTACCATTAACTCATTTTGGTATTCACAGAAGGCACTTACTCATTTTGATATTCATAGAAAGCACTTACTCATTGATGAGTAAGTGCCTTCTGTGAATACCAAAATGAGTAAGTGACTTGTAATTTTGTTATTTACAGAGGCCACTTACTCATCAAAGAGTAAGTGCCTTCTGTGAATACCAAAATGAGTAAGTGCCTTCTCTGAATACCAAAATGTTAGTAATTTTAGGATTTTGTCTTACGTTAGTTCTGTGAATCGGGCCCCTGGTTCTCAGTCTGGCTCAGGTTTTAACAATAGAAATAACGTATCTACACAAACCATTAAAATTATTTTAGGTGTTAGAAAAATATTGAAGAATACCACCACCAATATTACCTAACCATTTACCTACTTTAGCAAAACTACTTCCTATCTTCTTTACCCAGTATTCTGGGTAAAGGGGAGGTGACACGCTACCCAAGCAGCAAACACAATTCTTGTCAGGTTAAAACACAAGCAAACCTCAAATTAACCTGTGCTCAACCTTATGGTAGCTTGGTACAGTCAGATCTAACCTAGAGGCAATGTGTAAGATATATATGGGGCACTTCCAACTATAATGAAGTGAAAACACAACAGAAATAAAGTCGCACACTTTAATAAATTGGGTAACTTGTTGGTTGGGTAGGTGAACCCCTACTCCAGTAGCAACCACAATTTTTGTCAAGGGCAAGTCACAAGTAAACCCTAAATTGAACTGTGCTCAACCCTCAGGTAGCTTAGTGCAGAGCAGTCAATCTTAACTTAGAGGCAAATATTTTATGCAGCACTTCAAACAATAATGAAGTGAACCACCACACAAGAAAAACCCCACACCAATTTGGAAAATTGAGTAAAGTTCAATAAATAATTTAAAACCAAGATGACAAATATTCAATAAGTAAAACTGGAGATATGCAGTTTTAAAATTATAAGTATAAATAGCGCCAAAAAGCACAAATCGTCAACTGTCATATGGTCGCAGCAGATCGTGACGTAGTCATAGGTTCAGGCAGATCGTGATGGACCGTGGGCTGGCTACCAGGACCCAGTTAGGCACGTTGAACAAAAGTACCTTGAACACTGGTTGAGGTGCAATGCAGATTCCCACATAAAGGATGCATTGTGCAGCCGTGATTTCCAGGAGATGTGAAGCTGGGATGTGAGGTCAAGCGTTGTCTTATAAGATGCTATCAACAAGGGGCTTGTGATGGAAGTTCTGTGTTGAGATGCACTGTGCACTGGCTGGTTGCTGGTTGCACAGACTCAAGTTTATCCCCATCTAAAAAAAATGACTTACTTTTCTTTAATTTCTTTCCACAGGTCATGGTCATAGTCTTGCCCTTGTTAATTTTAAGCTTTCTGCCCTTAATAAAAATGTGAAATTTCTCGATTAACTTTTGGAGCCCATTTGCGGTCCTGGAAATCAGGACCGCGTCGTCTGCATATAAGAGGACGGGTATTTGTTTTCCATTGATAATGGGGGCATCAGCAAAAGATTCTTGTAGGAACTGGTCAGCCTGGTTTATAAAAAGGGACAATAACAAGGGAGCAAGAACACACCCTTGTCGGATCCCTCTACCGATTTTAAAAAAGGGGTGCATTCTCCGTTTGGTCCGAATCTGACCTTACTTGATAGGCTGCTATACATTCTGGCCAGTAGGTGGATAATTTCTGGGGGTGCGCCCATAGCCAGTAATGTTAGCCAGAGCAGTGCGTGTTCCACTAGATCGAACGCTGAGCTTAGATCGGCAAAGCACATGAACAAATTCCCCTCCTTGGCTTTTGTGTACTTGCCGATAATAAGCCCAAGGTTCACGCGCTGCTCCATGGTTCCTATGCCCCTTCGGAACCCATACTGAATTGGTGACAGGACATTTTTCTCTTCGGCCCAGGACTCTAATCTTACCAGAAGCACGCGACTCAATATCTTTAGTGACGAGTCTAAAAGGGAAATTGGGCGATAGTTTCGTGCTTCAGCCCTTGAACCCTTTTTGAAAAGTGGCACCAAGATAGATTGGCCCCATGAGGTAGGTAACTCGTCCTCAATAGCAGCATTAAAGTAGCGTGTTAAAATAGGGGCCCATAAATCAATCTCGGATTTGAAGAAGTCCACATGGACCCCGTCTGGGCCCGGGGCTTTCCCCCCCTTGCTATTCTCAATTGCCTCCAGCACCTCATCCAAAGATACCGAAAACAATAATTTCTCCCATTTAAAACAGGTTGGCGTATCAGTTAAGACGTTAAGATTTGGAACCGAAATAAAATCATGGGTACAATCAGAATTAAAAATCCCAGTAAAGTGTACAATCCAGGCCTGACAACTGACATGCGAGGTTAGTTTAGGAATATTGTCGTTCTTCAAGAATGGACTATTTACAGTGTCCCAAAAAAGTTTGTGATCTTTGGTTTCTGCAGCCTGATCTAATTTAGCCCATGCCTCGTCCTGTAACTCTCTCTTCCGGGTGGATAATGCAGTTTTATAGTTATAACGCTCTTCCCTGATCTTACAAGGGTCTCTTGGTTTGGCATCAAGCGAAATTTTTAACCTTTTTAATGACTGAGCACAATTGTCATCAAACCACGCTGCCTTGACTTTTCTTGGTTTCCGGGTTTTGCGTGTCAGTGATTTCTCAATAGTTTGTGTAATAGTTAAAAATTTAGATAGCAAGGTTCCTGAGCATGGTGTCGGGGATAAACAGTACTCCACCTCTCCGCAGCAGTTTGTGATTACATTGGTAACAAATTTAACGGGGTCAACTTTTGTCCACTTCACCCTTGTCCCGTTCGGTCTTCCTACGGTGATGTCCTGAATGGGTTGACCATAGGTGTTCCTTTTGGTCCCCCAGCCCAGTAGTTCAACAGATACACTATTGTGGTCACTGACCGTTTGTTCAATTACCCAAACATTAATATAGGTTACAGAGCAAGATACAATTATATGGTCAATAAAAGATTGGCTATTCCTTCCATGGAATGTCGGACATCTTGCGTTGTTTGCATTCGTATTGCATTCAAGGAGTTCCAGATCGTATTTGGCCAATAAGTTATTCAGAGCACTGCCAAGGATGTTATGAGGGAAATGATTGTATACACATGTTGTTTCCCTTCCAGTGTGTTCCTCCCTGTGGCCGCATGCCCCCTTAAGTGCATAAGTGCATGATTTGATATTAAAATCTCCTGCCCACAGAATGGCGGCTGGTTTGGGTGTACTTAATAACATTGCATCGATGGCCTGCTCGATATCAGAAATAAACATCCCCTGTTTGTGCCCGGCAATATTGTTATAAAAATTCACTATTATTAAGTCTCTGCATCCACTGTGGGCCAAACGCAGAACGGAAGCATGTTCTCCTAAGACTACCTGATCACTAACCCAGAACTCAGTCAATGTTGTAGATAACAGAGTCACTAGCCCGCCCTTGGCTCGACCAGCCAGGGAAGCCACAGCCGGCACATTAAGAGAGGTATATCCCTCGACGTGTACTTCAGCCCTATCCCAGGTTTCTTGTAGGCAGATTATGTCATAGCCCTGTTTAATGAGGTCAGCCCATACGGGGGTGTTTACCTTGGAAGCTAACCCGGCTATGTTCCACGTAATAGCCCTCAAAGTCTCTTCCAAGGATACTTGAGGTGGGTCAATAGCAGTTGTGGCTGACGGTATTATTAAGTTACCCAGATGATTTTCAACAGTACATGTGGTGTTGTCTATCACGGTTAGATCATTTAAGCTTATTACAGGGATGTCTGTTGGAGGTTCCCCTGCTGTATTATTGCCCATTAACCTAGGAGCCTCACTTGCAGGAAGTTCTTCAACAAGGGTATTCTCGAGTCAATCGTTTTCATCTAGGGAATTAAATATCTGGAATCTGTTTGATGTTGGGACTGCAAATTGACCATAGATGTTGCTTCCGGGCCCGATGGCATTGTGGTAATTAAGGTAGTTGGGGTTTGGCATTCTATACAAATTCATAGGAGGTTGTGGGGCATGCTGATTACTAGGGTCGTGAAAGGTCAGGGGGTACCCAACTGATTGTACTGGTGCCTGCTGTGCTAGTGGGTAAGGTGTGTTAATTGCTCTAGGGTGTTTAAAATTCTGCACCGGAATCTTGAACCCCACCAGAGTTTTATAAAAGTAGTCCAATGGGAACAGGGTTGTATTATAATCATTGTCTGAAGGGATGGGCGCGTTCAAGATGGAATCTCTTGCCCATTCAGTGGTTTTATAGTTTATGATTACACAGTCCCCATTAATTTCCTTTTTACTGGGGCCCACCCACCCTACCCTTTGAGTTGAGATGATCTGGCCTGCCCCACTTAAGGGGAATCCAAAGTTATGGACGAGCCAGTGTAAAATTTAGTTTTTAAGTGTTTCACTATTTTCAAATTGGGAGGGTTTAAGTTTAGGGACATTGGCAAGGATAGCCACGTATGGCCTACTTTCTGGTGGGAGATTGATCACAGCAGGAATAATATTATTGAAATAACTGCGCGCTGGTGGATTCCCGCTTACTAAAGAGTGGCCCATGGGCACCTCCCCTGTTGCTCTAAGGGAAGAGGATGTTGAAGGGCCATTGGTGGTATTGCCTAGTGTGTTGGTATGTGAATTTGTGGGTTTACCGGGGACTACTGTGGGGTTCACATTTCTGGCGGGTTGAACCTGTGGTTTAGATGTAGTATGGACAGTCGTATTGGCCTTATTCACAGTCGGTACATTCAAGGTGGTTTGAATAATTTGTGGACCCAGATGTTCGAGGATGTCTAATTTGGCTAAGCCCAATTTTTCCAGGTTTTCCACCTTTTTACCTATTTGCTCGAGTTTGTCGTTTAAGGGAGCAATGAGGTGCTTCATAGCATCCATAATGTGATCCATTATAGACTCCATATTGACTGCGGGTCCTAGATTTGACAGAGGTGGTTCACTTCCATTGGTCTGTTCTAAGGGAGGTGATGGTAAAGTTGCCTTCTTTCTTCTACCCCTTTGTTTCACACATCCCCTACTAAGGGCTGGTAGTTTTCTGTTATGCATGCGTCTAGATCTGCGATGGACAGTGCCTTGATTGGTCATACTGTCGATGCTGCTGTTATTGGGTAGGTCAATTGTGTGGATGATATCTTCGTTGTCGCAGGAAATCAGTATTGCGCTAGGCGCATTGCTAGGGCCCGGTTCCTCAGATGGTGTTACATTAATCTGCAAATTAGGAGTTAGGGACAGGCGGCTGACCCTATCTTGGAATACTATTGGAAGTGTAGGAGGATCTTCCAAGGGGGTGGCACGGCCCCGGGAAGGCCTGTGTAGGATTGCATTAAAATAGAATCATTTGATAATGCAGTCACATTTATGTTATGTACAGTACTGTCAACAGGTTGTGCTGTCCGCTGAATTAGACAAGTGCTGGGTGGTAGAGACAATCGTCTCTCAGTATTTTCAATGGCATTTGCTACCACCACGATTGTCTGTTGAAGCATACGATCGATAGCAGTTAGCGTTGGTAACGGTGTTTTGGTTTGAGCAGTGTTCCTTGCAACAGAGCGTGTGTTAATGGGCGTTTTTTTGCCATGCTCTTAGTGGTGGATTTGGACTCAGTGGGAGCCATTTGCAATATACTTTAAAACACAAAATTTAATACCTTGGTGATCCGTGCAGAATTGGCCAGGGGGTAGTGCCCAGCCCAGTCTCCTCAGGCCTCTGAGGGCCACAGAGGCCCCGCCCTTTGCCTGGGCTTAGCCCCGCGTGCGGTCCCGCGACGCGGGAAGGCCAGCCCCTTAAACAGCGCCTCCGGGCGCCAAGCCTCGACGCGACTTCCGCTCGTGTCGCGGAGGCTTCTGGGAGTTGTAGGCTCAACTCCCCCTGCTCTGCTGCAGACCCGGTGTTGGAGGGCTGCGGCGGGGGGAGGAGACAGCAGGCGCGGCGGTGGAGGCTCTGGACTCCTTACAGGCGAGGCTGGTGGCAGGTCTGTGTCCCAGGATACTGAGAGCCGAGCAGAAGGACGGACAGGCGAGCAGGTAGGCTCGCGCGCTGAAACTCAGTTAGGCGCCGACACCCGCTCCCCAGCAAGGCCAGCCCCTTAAACAGCGCCTCCGGGCGCCAAGCCTCGACGCGACTTCCACTCGTGTCGCGGAGGCTTCTGGGAGTTGTAGGCTCAACTCCCCCTGCTCTGCTGCAGACCCGGTGTTGGAGGGCTGCGGCGGGGGGAGGAGACAGCAGGCGCGGCGGTGGAGGCTCTGGACTCCTTACAGGCGAGGCTGGTGGCAGGTCTGGGTCCCAGGATACTGACAGGCGAGCAGAAGGACGGATAGGCGAGCAGGTAGGCTCGCCCGCTGAAACTCAGTTAGGCGCCAACACCAATGTTTATACTTGGTGTCCTAGAGGATTTTACCCCCTAGGTGTACTTGGAATTTCCTGCCCACAGATTGTCTGGGGTCACAATAGACTAGTGTCAAACCTGTTTGTGAGAGTACTCAGGCAGGACCTGTCTGACGTGCAAGTGTGGTAAGTGACAGCTCCTCCACTTGCCAACTACACCAAGTCATGTGACCCAGGATATACACAACAGACACCAAATGGTTAGGACAAGAAAATGCCAACTTTCTAAAAGTTTTATTGGATGCAGAACGCACACCTTTCCTTATATTGTTTTGACTTTGTACTAATAGATGTGTGCACACAGGAGCCGTGAACTGTCCCAATCATGAATACTTGAAAAGCAATCTACTAGGCACGTACTTTACGCGCCAACCCATTGCACTGCGAGGAAGGAGATTTGACCTTAACGTTGTATCAATCCATCTTACTCCGTGTTAAACATTTAGTTCACCATTGTTGTCAAAATATATCTACACATGTAATCCAATCGTTCAAAATCACTGCGAGGACAGCGAGATTCCTCCATACTTTTTTGTTACTTTAAATTCTCAACTGTCTTCAGCGTGCCCATTCGGGCTTCAACTGAAACATGTAGAGGTAAACAGTTCATTCTCCATCACTTCACCAAATTCCACCCAATCCATTTTGGCCTCTCTTTAGACCTTCATCAGGGGTAACTAACAAAACAGAAACAAACATACAAACATCCAAGCCATCTGTTACAAACAAGAGTATATTTGACAGTCCCATGCTTGTGCTGTTTTATCATCATGTGTTCAATCATTGCACAAACCCGCCACCAAAAACTGAAAAAATGCCTTTCTCAATTTACTGCTTTACGAAGAAGCAGTAAATAATTTTAGTTCCTCTTTTCCATACAAGTAATCCCTACTATCTGAAAGTGAGTGAGTTGACGGAGACCTATTGTCGAGGGCTATATTTTGGGGTTTCTCAAAGAATGGAATACATCAATCCCCCTGCTTTGAAGGCCTTGTGACCATTGTAATATGAGGGTTGAAATAATTTTGGAATTAAACCTTACACATTACCATTTCCATAAGCCGTGAGGTGAACGGCCATCGAGGTCAGCAGACAGCAGACAGCTTGCCATTTCAGCGCTCCAGCGCTCTACCGACGCCGTGAGGGAAACGGCCAGCGCTACCAGCGCTAAGCTCCATAGCGCTCCAGCGCCATCCACACTACAACTCCCAGGTGCCCCGGCGGCGGAAGTGACGCCGCACGAGCGCCCGGAGGCGCTTGAAAGAACGGAGCGTCCAGAGCTCCGGCGGGACATTACCATTTCCATAAGCCGTGAGGTGAACGGCCATCGAGGTCAGCAGACAGCATACAGCTTGCCATTTCAGCGCTCCAGCGCTCTACCGACGCCGTGAGGGAAACGGCCAGCGCTACCAGCGCTAAGCTCCATAGCGCTCCAGCGCCATCCACACTACAACTCCCAGGTGCCCCGGCGGCGGAAGTGACGCCGCACGAGCGCCCGGAGGCGCTTGAAAGAACGGAACGTCCAGAGCTCCGGCGGGACATTACCATTTCCATAAGCCGTGAGGTGAACGGCCATCGAGGTCAGCAGACAGCAGACAGCTTGCCATTTCAGCGCTCCAGCGCTCTACCGACGCCGTGAGGGAAACGGCCAGCGCTACCAGCGCTAAGCTCCATAGCGCTCCAGCGCCATCCACACTACAACTCCCAGGTGCCCCGGCGACGGAAGTGACGCCGCACGAGCGCCCGGAGGCGCTTGAAAGAACGGAACGCCCCTCGCCCTCGCGAGTCGCGCGCGGGAGCGCCCGGGCGAAGCCCGGGCCAAGGGCGGGCCCGTTTCAGCCCGTTCCAGACAGATCCAGGCAGGGCAGGGCCCCCCCCCTTTCGATCCGGTACGTTCCCGCCTGACGACCATCTCTCCAGTTACAGGTACTCTTTGGCTCAGTGAGTGATTGTGATTCCTTTGGTCCACTGCCTCTGTGCCTGCCTATCCGCACTATGTCAGTAACAAGGGGATCCAGAAGTAAGACTGCACTTAGAACTGCTCAGTTCATAGGTCCTATTGACAAATTTATTTCCACTACCACTGAAGCTATCAATTTAAACATTTCCCTTTTGGAGCGCAGGGTTTCCCAGGACCTTGCGTTTGCTAGGAGATCCTCCCTGGGTCTCATAGCTACAGCCTTAACCCCAGCCCCAGCAGTAACATCTATTCCCAGCCTTTCTCAACCTGCTAATGTTACAGCACAATTACATTACATTCCGAATGCCGTAGATTTATCGGCCACTAACTTGTCATTAGGTCTGGATTCTATTGAGAACCTTGAGATCACCCCGGATCTAGAGCGGATTGTAGTTGACGACCAGACTCAAGGTACTCATTCCATGGGGGCGAGAGAAGGCGCCATTCCCAAGCAGTCAATACCTACAAATAAAGGGAACAAGGCCAATCAACATCCGAAAAATAAGAAAAAGAAAGGGACTACTACAGCACCAGCCATGAATATACCTACCGGCACAAACTCCACATCATCTGTCTCGCTTAATTCATATAGCGCTTCTAATGGTATTGTCCAGGGGGGGTGCACCTGGACCGTCTGATTTTGATAATATCCAGTTGTTTGAAAGACTCAGGGACTTGTTTAAACAACAACTCCTGCCCCTGGAACGGAGTATCATGGCCATTGAGAAACAGCTTGCTATACTTATTGATAAATCTTCCAACCACCCAAGGGCAGGTGCAGCCAAATCGGGGGGGGTTACACCTGTGGTTTCAGCTGTGGTGTCCTGTCCGGGGGTCCCTTCAGCTAAGACTAACATAGATAAACCATCTGCTAATACAGTTATGTTTAGTACCAAATCTATAATAAAGGATCCTACCATTTTAACACTGTCTAATTCTAACACCTGTACTAACTGCACCAAATGTAAGCCGAAAGACAAACCAATACCCCAGACACCGTCATCTAGTCAGCAAACTCTTGCTGCCCAGACCCCGCAGGGTACTTCCAATGAAGCTAATCGTGCCCTTACTAATGAGCCTTTACAGGAATCTACCAGCAACAAAAAGGCCCCCAAAGCTAATTCTCATGCAGACAAAAAGAGGCCTAGACCTAAACGCCCTTTTCAATTGGCCCCAGAGGTATCTCCATTTACGGCAATTTTAACAGGAGTACCGGAACTTCCAGAGGGAACTGACGAACCCCACTGGTCCCTCCGGAATAAAATTCTGCAATGGCTTTGTATCCATAGGCCTCTGAAGCCCCCATTCACCTGTAGAATATCCTCGGTACGAAGGGTTTCTTGGGTGGGTAAGATCCCCAAGAGCATTCAAGGGGATTGTGTCATCATCACATGTGAGGATGCCGCTACTGTGAATCACATATGTTCATGGCCTGACCTAGAGAAGAAGGGAGGAATCGATACCCATCGGCTCTCCTTTTTTTATCCCCCTACTTCTAATTACCACTATCCAATTCCACCGCCAAATTGGCCTTTGAACCAAGAACATCAATGGGACTATGGCGACCCATGGCACACTCAACAGTTTAGAGGTAGGGATTGGGTACCTCGTCCTTGGTATCCCAATAACAACCGTTTTGCGGATGGCGGGTGGCAGGGCATCCAAACCACTAACAGATTTGACTGCCTGGAGATGGTTGATTGACTTTATGTTCCATCTCCACCGACTCCAACTGTCTACACGACTCCAACTGTCTACAGGCGGTCGGTATCCGATGTGGTTGTGCAATCTGACCCCGTCAGCCCTAAGTCTGCCCCCATAGTGGCCCCTGTGTTTTCTAGTGGTCACATGGTTTTACATAAGACTACAGCATCCGAAAGTTCTTCTATCCAATCACCCCCCTTTTATCCCCACCCTTTTAACACCCAATCCCCTGCTTGTCAGGTAGTAACAGGACTCTTGAAGATACCAGCTCATGTAACTAAGCCTGGTGACCTTATTTTGTTATCATGGAATATTGCTGGTATCGCAGGGAAACTAAATACCCCTTTTTGGTCCAGATTCATAGGAGAAGGGTTTGATATAGTCCTCCTCCAGGAGACCTGGAGTCAGGAAGATATCAACGTAGAAGGTTATTCCTCCTATTGCCTTAATGCCACTAAATCCAATTCTGGCAGGGCAAAGGGGGGTCTTTTGATTCTCCTTTCTAACAGACTGGAATCCTACAAAGTTAGAAGTAGTTCAAATGTGGGAGCCTACAGCCAGGTATTAAGGATTGCATGTGCTAAGGGTAAGGACCTGGTTCTTGTTAACTTTTATAACAACATCTTTGATGCCTCCAGAGGGAACATCTTGTACCCCCTGGAAAAAGAAATTGCCAAGGCTATAGACATTTCTAATAAGCAGCTAGACATCTTATGGGCTGGTGACTTTAATTTGCAGCCATGCCAGCTATCCAAGGGTAACCCTTGTGGTTTTGGTGTGGAGTCGGATAATTTCAATGGGGGTATAGGAAGGAGTGAGGATTCTCCCCACTTCCCGCACTGCCATTACGGCTCCACCTTAAATAACCTGCTACTAAAACTAGATTTATCCCTATTAAATTGCAACAAAAATAAGCAGAACGCCAGTTGCCCCACTTTTACAGGGAGGGAAGCTGGGACTTTTATCGATCACATCCTGTTCTCAAGTCATGGGGACTATTCAAGTTTGTATGTGAGAGAGGAAGGTCTTAGCGATCACAACAGTATTTGCGTTACCCTTCCTCTAAGGGGTGTCACACAAAGAACTGGGGAAACCTGTACCACCGATATAGTGTCCCAACGGCCCAATGGTCCGAGAATCAAGTGGACCGGGGTCAACTCTGTGGCTAAACAAAGGGAGGTAGTAGTCAGCTGTAAAATTGAGCTTAGCTATTGCCTTAATGATGTTGTTAACCACGACCTTCTGAAATCCCAATTTATTAACATCAATACCATCATTGAGGGTATTTTTACTAAAAAACCCTCAGCTAATAAAACGACAAAATTGGGATGGTTTGATAAGCCTTGTATTGTAACCTTACGGGAACTAAAACGAGTTTTAGGGCTCAAACCCCGTGATGGCATTAGCATCAAAGAAGCAAGGGTTAACTACAAACTGGCTATCACAAACAGGAAAAAGGTATTACAGAGAGAAGCTTGGGATAAATTGAATGAAGCTGTTGAGACAAAAAATAGTAAACTTTACTGGGAAATAGTCAACAGTCCATTCTTAAATTCGGAAGGCGTCCCAGAAATTACTTCTTATGTTGCTTGCGAGGACTGGGTCTCTCACTTTACCAATATTTTTAACCCAGAAAAGGTATCACTGACCCTACCTCTTGTTGATTTGCCAATGTGGGCACCTATACCTTTGGAAATTACGCTGCAAGAGGGACTAGAAGGCCTTGCTAATAGCAAGGGGGGGAAGGCTCCGGGACCTGATGGGGTGCCCATGGATCTATTAAAAACAGAACCTAACCTGTGGGCTCCCATTTTGGTTAGAACTTTCAATTGTGCAGCAGAAGGTAATTTCCCTCCCTCTTGGGGTCAATCGGTTATTGTCCCCTTACATAAAAAAGGCAGCAAATCTGAGGCCTCCAACTATCGGCCAATTTCTCTATTGGATACCTCAGTGAAGGTTATGAGCAGAATTCTGCTCAATCGATTAGAAACTTGGGCAGAAGATATGAGTATTTTAACTAAAGTGCAATACGGCTTCAGGAAGGGGATGGGTACCTTGGAGCAATGCGTGAACTTGGATCTTTTAATTAATAAGTACACTGTGGCTAAAAAGGGTAATTTATTTTTATGTTTTGCTGATCTGAGCAGCGCATTTGATTTAGTTGATCATGGCATTTTATGGCAGGTTTTACTGGAGTTAGGAGCGCCGAAAGAAATAGTACATTTCCTGGCTAGGCTTTACCAGAAACTTTCTTGCAAAGTCCGATATGGCAGCCATGGCGAATGCACTCCATTTTTCAAGGTATCTAGGGGCATCCGCCAAGGATGCGTACTAGCTCCTCTTTTATTTTCTCTCTTCATTAACTGTGTAGATCGCACCTTGGCCACCATATCAGCAGATGCCCCGCAGATTGGAGGCAATTCTGTCTCAATCTTACTTTATGCGGATGACGCGGTACTTTTATCACGCACTCAGATAGGCTTACAACGCCTTATTGATGGTTTTATGTTGTTTATACAAAAAAGGAGACTCTGTGTAAACAAATCTAAGACCTATGTTATGTTGTGCGGTGAGTCAGTCAATAAACTAAAGTCCAACTTCTATCTAGACAGCGATAAAATGTTACAAGTTAAAACATTCTGTTATTTAGGAATCACCTATGCCAGTGATGGATCCTGGAAATCAGAGCTTGAAAATGCTAGGTTGAAAATGACTCGTTGTACCAGTAGTGTTTTCCGCTTCTCTTCTAAGCTCGGTTCGAGAAGTATTCGTGACATGACTAACATCTACAATATTCGTTGTGTTCCCTCGGCATTGTATGGGGCTGGAGTGTGGGGCCACACAGATGGCACCCTCCTCCAAAAAGAGGAGAACAAGTTCCTAAGAAAAGTGCTATGTGTTCCCCACTCGGCCTCCATTCAATTAATTCATGACGAGGTTGGGGTCGAGTTTATCTCGGACTTAGCAGCCGTTCGTCCACTCTTATTGTGGCGTTCTATTTGGGCTAAGCCCGAAACTCGATTCACTCAAGAAATTATTCTTGATTGTATAGGCCTGGACTTTTCTTTACGTATTCTTTGGCTGAAATACATTAATTTTTGGTTTAAGACTCTGTTTGATATTGACGTTCTTAATGACCCCGAACTAGCGGTAGAAATACCCAAAAAAGAGATTAAACAAACTTTCTTGATGTATAAAAAGAAAGGGCGAGATGAGGCATATGGCAAGTTAACTACCGTAAAGTTCTATAGAGAACTAAACTTGCCATCGGGGTTTCAAACATATCTCCTACATGTCAGCCGCCCATCTCATCAATATGTTTTAACTCGCGTCAGGTTGGGCATTGCACACCATCTTGTTGCGTTCCCAGTACAGAAACAGAAATCTGACACCCCCTGCCCTTGTGACAATGTTTCACGCCAGAGTTGCTGCCATTTCCTACTTTTTTGTAAATTTTATCATTTTCTAAGATTAAGGTACTTGAAACCTATATTTATTAAATACAATATACGGTCTTTTAAGAATGCCCTTGTGTTATTATCAGCTTTAGAAAACGTGGACATATGTTTTTTTGTTGCAATCTATACTTTGAAATGTACAGCTGCCAGGAAAAGTATTGTGTTGCCATGATTTTCATATTCCTGTCTGAACTTTTCAAAACGTACAGCTGCCAGGGTGAGCACTTTTTTTGGTAGTGTTCAATATATCTTTAACCCTGTCTGTACATGTTTTTCTTTTCTTGTATCAACAAATTTTAAAATGAAATTTTTTATGTCCCATGATTAGGCGGGGGTTTGTTGTTCAACGTACAGCTGCCAGGATTAATATTTTGTGCTAATTTATTTACTCCTGTCTGTACGATTTTAACTGTCAACTTCTATTCCTTTTGCCACTTTTATGTGTTTTTCTTAATTATGATCCAATATAAACGCGTGCTAGTATGTGTCCTATCTTTACATGAATTTTCTCGGATTTCCGTATAAATTTTGTATTTTCTAAATTTTTAATGTAATGAATTGATTTCATGTTTTGCTTGTATGATTTGTTTACAAATCGAATAAAAGCTTTGAAACCGATTTATAACCAACTTCTGTATTTAAGATGGAGACTAAACTTATATTACTACTTTGTATAGGTTTCAAACTTTCAATCTGCAAGAGACCTTTAAGGAGCAAAGTCCTATTTAGAATTAAATCTGTATCAAACAGAGAAATCAAATCAAACTGGAGTATGTCAATACTTTCCCAGAGGGGTTCAACACCAGTTATCTCAGGTTTACCTCTCATTTTGTCAGTGTCCGGGAAGGGGACAGCCAAGAGGTTAAGTACTGATGTAAGAGGGTTAACAGACCTCGACTGCTCTGCTGTTATAAGCAATAGAAACCCCTCTATTACAGTATTAACACAATCTCTTACGGGGTATGCAGTATTCGAGGTGGAGGCCTCATAGACCATCAGTGACTGTTGTTAGTTATTAATACTCAGGGTTCACAAAATCCATTTCCTCTTGTGATATATTTTGCGGAGGCTGGGAGGAAGTCTCAGTACTAACTGAAGCCTCAATGTTTTCTTGAAAACAAATTCTCCTTTGCTTCTTTTTTGAGAATCTTCGTATTGATTTCATCTTTTTCCCTCTATTATTTTGCTTTTTCCCATTTCTCCCATTTTTTTCCAAGTGTGAGACTCCTAAGACATTGTCTTTCCCATCACTTAACTGGGTTTTGAAAATAGGGAATACTTCCTGGTCTATTCTGGTAGCTGAGCCCATCGAGCCTTTTGCTTCTTGAGCTGAATCATAGATACTATCCGCAGCTAGGAGCCAAGAGGGTAAAAACAAGAACCGGTCGCCCCCCACTGAATAGCTTCACCTCATCACAAGACCTGTTCCTACTATATGTATAGACAAAATTCCACCATTTATCTTTTAAAAAGGACACTCACTTTTGTGCGTCACAGCAGTGGATCTGGTTCTCACAAATGACTCACAGTGTCCCAAATCACTTCTTAAATTGTGATGTGTGATGCTGTGTCTGCTAATCTGCCCTCCCAACAATGTGCAAAGGAACTAAAGAAGGAGAAAAGGGTGAGGAAAAGTTGGCAGAGCCTTACGGGATTGATACCATGGAGGTTACAGGCTGGTACTCACCTGTGTCCTCAGGTTCTCATCATTAGCATCTGCCAACCTAGAAAATAAATAGATGGTGCAGAACAAAAGAAAAACCCATATGTGTGATCTATCTTCTGGATGTGACCCTATAGGGGGTTCCGGGATCTTACGTGGAGCCCTGGTATCCCCTAGTTTAAAAACGAGCAAGGCAGCACTGGCTATACTATTTTATTCCTTGCTGTGTGTCTGCTCATTTAAAGCCAACATGTTTCATTGCCTTACAAAATTAGGTGGCAATTTCATCAGGGTTAGGGTCAGTGTCTTCACTACACCTCTTTTCTTTCGTTTATTGTACCTGTAGAACAACAACATACCATATCTCATCAACATATATACCAAACATACTTAAGATTAAAAAGATATATTATATCTATGGGGAATCAGAAATATCACAAGTGGTGTATTTACCGAGCAGTTGCCAATCGTTGGCATACCTGCAACCCCATAGGAGAAACTGATTCACACCCTGTAATTTATTTACAGGACCCTTTATAGTCGCTGCAATAAGTCAGTCTGTATAGGAGCGATGGAGAAATGAATACCGGTCCCATCGCCATCCTTAAACATTTTCCTTACACATTCATAGGCCCCTCATCGCTTTGATAGAACCCTCAAGTAAGAATGTGCCAAAACGCCCACTGTAAATTACACAACTGTGTGAATCTCCCACATTTTGGTGCATTGATTATTCCTACAAACATTGCAGCCAATGTACTCATGCAGCTGCAATCAGGTGCCTTCTATCTTTTTATGGGCATCCCCTTGTCAACTAGTATGGGCTAAAATAGTTCGCTCCCACTCGACATATTCCACATTATATATCCTCGTTGTGTGCGCACTGCTGGGTGGTTACCGTTGCTGTCACACCCACTCTACCCGGGCTGACCCGCAGCCTGATAACCCCGCTCTGTGTGGATATGTCCTCTTATCGGTAAATACTACTGGATGCCTCCCGTGTGTACTAAAATGGACCCGGTCTGCCCCTAGGTTCCCCTCCTTATCAGCTCAACACGGGTGTTCGGCCGAAGCTCAATCCCTTGTGTGCACCCGGCTGAATGAATCTATATCGGCAGCAGGCCACTGAGCATCCGGCTACCCAGACCCGCCTACTTCCGGTCCTTGCATTTACCCGAGCAAGTACACATTATTGTGGTGGCCATCTTGGAATGTATGTTATGGCTAAAGTGCGGGGTCTCACATTGATCTTGGAGACCTGTATTCATGATTTTTCTTCCTTGTTAAAAATGGTTTGGTAGTGTATGTAGCTAGAGTGAGAATGTTGAAATTGTTGTGAATTTGTGTAGATGTTGGCATTTTCTTTTTTTACCAGGGGGTTAATGAATCATGTAACAATTTGTAGCAACTCTATTTTGTATATATTTTTGACTTATATGCACTTTGTATTGCTCTTCTCTGTTTACACTATTTAAAAAATGTGTTTTGTCTTTATAAAAATCGATAATTTTGTAATACATGAAGAACTGACAAAGGAATGTTAACTGATGCAAACTAATGGAATTTATATTTATAAACATGAAATAAACTATATATTTTTTGAAAGAATGTAAGTCATTGATGAGCCTTTGTCACCAATATTTGATTAATTATTTGAAATATTGCTGTACTATAATCATGTGGTAGGTAAGGGAAATATGTTCTCTTTGTCATGTTGTCCTATTCCCCTCCTTCCCTGATTGATCAAGTCTTGAGGGGGTCCCATCATTTTTGCTAATGGCTAAGCCTTTGCCCAGTTAGTGCCATTGTGCGTGTTATCTTTACATAGGATTACAAATGTGCATCACTAAAATGCATTATCTCTTTCAATTGTTACATCCAATAGTAAATGAATCTACAATGTTTCATATTAATAGTGGCATACTTCACTAGCCGTTCTGCAGTGCCCCACCTATATTCCCAGTCTTGGCGTCTCTACACAAGGTGAGGCTCTATTGTGCCAGACAACTTAGAGTATATATAGTAGTATGGCCTCAATGTACCAAGTACATCAAAGGCGGCAGAATGCATAATCTAAGCTTGTAACAGCGTCACAATCCATACTTTGACTCTGTCATAACATGCATTATGAGCCTCTGTGTAATAGCCCAACCTCAATGTACCAGGCGGGTGGAAATTGAGGGAATACCTATCATATTTATTTATGATGGAATTTATATGACTCTTAGTCCGCTCTGACCTCAAGACTTCCAATCCATAAGGAATCATCATCAACCACAATGTGAGTATGACCTATCTCCTGTGCACGTTATTTTCAAAGGGGGTCCTGTCCACCAAAAGGGATAATACATACTTCTGGCACCTGTGTTTTATTTACATCTGCTCAACTGAAGGAAAATTGGGAAAAGAACTATCACAAAGTGTACCCCCACGCCACCCGGGTCATGTAAGGTTCCACAGTCAGTGGCGCAATAGACATAGTGCTACATACTACAATCGACCTAGAATGGTGCCACTTTATTCCATTCTATAAGGTCGTTCAATCCATTTTTATCTGCCACCTTTTGATATATCCAGTGGGCTTCCTTCATAAATAATCTGTTTTCCATGTTAAACTGGTCACCTAGTACCCTTTCAAGTACTACCCATCGTAAATCGCAGGGTTGGTGTGATAAAAGGTTGGACCAGTTTGGTCGTAAGTTTTCCTAACCTCAGGATACTCATATGCTCCTGCACGCTGATCTTGATTTTTCTTGTTGTGAGACCAATGTAGTGCAGGTCCTATGGACATGTAACTCTGTAAATGACATTAGTCGTATTACAGTTACTGAACCAGTTCAAATGCCAGATCTTCCCATGTGCTAGAGTCACTGGAAGGCTGGTGGGCAAAAGTTATTTGGAAATAGTGTTGAACTTACTAAGGTCACAGCTTTTTCTTATCTGGGGGTCTTTTTTGATAATAAAGGCTATTGGGTTGCTCAATAATTACTGAAAAAGAGCATACTATTGAGAGTGGTGGGTGCTATAACGGATTTTGCATGCAGACTGGGGACCAAACCAGTACCAGCTTTTTGGAAGGTATATCGAAAAAGGTGTTTCCCTGTGGTGACGTATAGGAGTGATGTGTGGGGGTATAATGACAGGTGAGAACTCCAAGTGGTCAAAAATTATTTTTTGCA
>NW_028241872.1:0-14323 GCF_964263255.1 Lissotriton vulgaris | reverse complement strand
TATAAGTATACCCACCAGGAGTCGTCCCAGGCGGAGGGAGATGGTCCGAGGATGAGGACTTCCGTCTTGTCTGAGTTCAGTTTCAGATGGTTGATCTTCATCCATTCTGCGACGTCTCTCATTCCTTCCTGGAGGTTGGCTCGGGCAGTGGCGGGGTCGTTGGTGATGGAGAGGATCAGTTGGGTATCACTGTGGACCAATAAATCATTGTGAATCTAAATACTTGGTCAATGGTGCTGATGCGGGGTCGAAAACCCACATGTTAGGTAGATAAAACATCCAGATCTATAATCCATTCATTAACTCTACCTAGCACAAGTCTCTCAGCTATCTTTTGTAAGCTATCTAATAGGCGTATCGGCCTATAATTGCTGGGACTTGCACGGTGTCCCTTTTTATATATAGGGATACATTCTGCCCCATGCCAAGTTTCAGGTATTGGCGCACCACTGGCTATAGCATTTACGATGATATAGATATATTCTATCCTGATCTTCCTTTCCTTTTTGTAGAGGTCCGCCGGAATGCAGTCAGGACCAGGCGTTCTCCCTACAGGGACCCGGACTAACACTCTGTCACTCTCTCCTTTGCTAAATCTTAAAACTGCCTCGATGTTAACCTTGGGATACTCATTACATGTGCTATGTGGTCAAGCAAATTGACCTTAAAAGTGCTGACCCAGAGTTCAGGAGGAACGTTATTAACTGGCGAAGATCCAGTCGGACTATTACCCATTTTACCAGCTGCCAAAATTTGATCCAGTTCTTCTCATTACTGGCTTTATCTAGGCTAGCCCATCTATCAAAATATTGTTTCGACTTTATTTGGACTTTCTTGTATTTAGCCCTTGCTAATTTCACATCTTGGGGAACTCCCAGCCTAATTACATTTGAGAGATGCTGGAACGCAACTCCACATTCCTCATTATACCACTTCACAGGGATGGTGACATAGGATGTAAGAGTGTACCATTTACCATTCACATAGTCAGAATTTGTTTTGGAAGTAGTCAGTATGTACATATTGACCAAATGCAAGACTACATGAGATCATGTGCATTAGGCGCCGGAAAACCTCCTGGTAGCTGTGAGCCAGATAAATTAAATTTAATAATAATAATAATAATAAGCTGAATTAAGGTGTTATTACAGTTCAGTCAGTGTTGGTGCTGTGTCAGTCAATATGTAAGATGTTTGACACATGTCATTGGGGCATTAAATTTACATGTGTCCTCTTTCATATTATGTTGGAGATGACCAAATGTGCATCGACCATTCCCAATGCTGGCGAACATGGAGGATGAAGATATCATAAGGAAATTCCGTCTGGATAGCCTTACCCTTCAAGACCTTTGTGGTCAGTTGGAGCCCCATCTGAGGCCTCACAGAACCTATCCAACTGCTTTGACGTCGACATTTAAGGTGATGGCGTCCCTGCATTTCTTTGCCACTGGTTTGTTTCAGTACATGGGGGACACCTCCGGTGTATTGTCTCAAACTATGTTCAGCATGGCGCTACGTGATGTCCTGTCCGCATTGTTGGAAACAAAACAGGTGATGGACAGAATGTGGATCAATGTCACACATTCACCCCAGTCCAAAGATCTGGGCCCAAATCCATCGTTTTTTTGCACTCCACACCACCCTGGGTTAGACAATGGCGATATGCAAATCAGCTCTGACCATGTGCCCCATGGGAACAGTCCAGTCCGAACTACAAAAGCCATGTCCTTCCCAGAACGGTATCAAGCATCCGAGGACCGGACCGGTTTCGAGGTAACACCTCTCATCAGCCCGGCTAGCTTGACTCCAGTGGTGTGGAGTGCCTGGGACCCACGTCTGAGCATCCCCAGCGCACTTATGGCGGCAATTGCAAACAAAACAGGTGATGGACAGAATGTGGATCAATGTCACACATTCACCCCAGTCCAAAGATCTGGGCCCAAATCCATCGTTTTTTTGCACTCCACACCACCCTGGGTTAGACATTGGCGATATGCAAATCAGCTCTGACCCTGTGCCCCATGGGAACAGTCCAGTCCGAACTACAAAAGCCATGTCCTTCCCAGAACGGAATCAAGCACCCGAGGACCGGACCGGTTTCGAGGTAACACCTCTCATCAGCCCGCCTAGCTTGACTCCAGTGCTGTGGAGTGCCTGGGACCCACGTCTGAGCATCCCCAGCGCACTTATGGCGGCAATTGCAAACAAAACAGGTGATGGACAGAATGTGGATCAATGTCACACATTCACCCCAGTCCAAAGATCTGGGCCCAAATCCATCGTTTTTTTGCACTCCACACCACCCTGGGTTAGACATTGGCGATATGCAAATCAGCTCTGACCCTGTGCCCCATGGGAACATTCCAGTCCGAACTACAAAAGCCATGTCCTTCCCAGAACGGAATCAAGCATCCGAGGACCGGACTGGTTTCGAGGTAACACCTCTCATCAGCCCGGCTAGCTTGACTCCAGTGGTGTGGAGTGCCTGGGACCCACGTCTGAGCATCCCCAGCACACTTATGGCGGCAATTGCAAACAAAACAGGTGATGGACAGAATGTGGATCAATGTCACACATTCACCCCAGTCCAAAGATCTGGGCCCAAATCCATCGTTTTTTTGCACTCCACACCACCCTGGGTTAGACAATGGCGATATGCAAATCAGCTCTGACCCTGTGCCCCATGGGAACAGTCCAGTCCGAACTACAAAAGCCATGTCCTTCCCAGAACGGAATCAAGCATCCGAGGACCGGACCGGTTTCGATGTAACACCTCTCATCAGCCTGGCTAGCTTGACTCCAGTGGTGTGGAGTGCCTGGGACCCACGTCTGAGCATCCCCAGCGCACTTATGGCGGCAATTGCAAAACAGGTGATGGACAGAATGTGGATCAATGTCACACATTCATCCCAGTCCAAAGATCTGGGCCCAAATCCATCGTTGTTTTGCACTCCACACCACCGCATTGTTGACCTACAAGGACTGCTACATCCACTTTCCAAGGAGACATGAATTTGCAGATGTGAAGGTTGAACTTTATAATCTTGTACACATATCGAATAGCACACCTGTTGGCCTAGTTCCACCACAGGCACGTCCGCACATTTACTGTAAGAGGAAGCATTTCTATTCAATTAATGTGCAGGTGTTATGCCAAGTGCATATGATTATCTCCCAAGTCCATGCAAAATTTCCTGGATCAGCACATGACTACTACATACTTCCTAACAACATCATCCCTCGATTGATGGTAAATCTGCATCCGGAGCGGGCGTGGCTGTAACGACCGGATTTTTGGACCAGATAGAATCAGCTCACCAAGACACCACCAACCCAGCCGAAACGTAACCACCTCCCTCCTCAGGACTTACTTACCATGGTACCTGGGTACCTACCTGGGGATGGGGAATTAGCAATATACAAGCTTAGATCATCTTAACTACCACCAAATCCATAGGGATTATTAAAAACAATATTCTACACCACACTCATACCTTATAGTCTCGCGGCAACTTAGGCCCAGACTAGGCTACCATCCTACTCATAGTGAAGGGGGCAGTTCTGATTACTTACCATTACACACTGACCACAATCAGTGCTCACACAAGCCACAATCCTGTGGGTATACACACCGTCTTCTCTCGGTGCTCTCACTCTCTCACACAAGCCACAATCCTGTGGGTATACACACTGTCTTCTCTCGGTGCTCTCACTAACGCCGCTACACAACGGCGATCACTGTCCTATTGATAACTTTAGCTCTCTCTCTCTCTGTTGGGAAGTTTCACCATATACTACTGGGAATATCTTACATATTATATAATAGATAGACAGCTCGATCCTCTCACACAAGAATGGCCAAATTACGGTATGCAAAGGTTATTCTCTGATTTAAGTGCTCCCTGCTCCCTTGCTCAGTTACCCCTTACCCGGACGGGAAACGCATCCGTCCACATAACAGCATCTGACTAGAAGAAAGGTTAACTTTATCACATAAATAATAGTTACACAATGGTTCACTAAGAACTGGGGTCCCTTTATTACACAATAACAAATATAACAACAATATAATTCTGCAATATAACATATAGCCTGAAAAGCAAAGGAAAGAATTAGAATATGTGTCCACCCTAATAAGAAAGGGTCGACGTCACCTTATGAGTACGAAGTCTGGACTCAGTTGTCCTCTGGGTTCCCTTCTCGTCTGTGCCTTGGCTCATCTTAGGATCACCCCTGCAGTCACGGATACACGTCTGCACCGCTATGCTCTGTCTCCTCTGCTCCCCTCCAAGTCACTGGAACCTCCCTCTTATTCTCTGTTTCGTCTGTCTCACTCTCGTCGTTCTGCACTACTCCTCTCTCCTCTCGATCTCGGACTATCTTCACCTTCCGACTTCGATCTTATAAATCAGTTACTGCCGCTCTCGTATTCGTTCGCTCTGATAACTTCTTCACTCTGCATGCTCTGATCTCAGTATCAAAGCTCACCAGCTGCTCCAACTAAGATAACTTCAATCTTTCTGAGAGATTATCAGCCTTAGGTCTTTTCGGACTTCAAAATGGCGACTGTCGGCTTCAAGTTGATTAACAGCATTAATGCTAACGACTAGCTGCTGTCTACTAACTGACTGAATGAACTGAACTCCTCTCTGTACTATTGCTAATAAAGAACCTTGTTCATGCATGGATATTTACAGCCAGTAACCTGCCGCCCACCAAATTCTTGTACCACCCCGTGCCAAGGACACGTTCTCAGCCGGCCGGCCTGATGTTATGTCTTCGACATGAAGAAAAATACAGTCTTTCGATAAGGGCCAGCCCGAGCTGGTTCTCTCCAAGAGAACAACACCTTATAACTAAAACATTACATTTGACCTAAAAGCGTCTCAAGCAGCCGAGGCAGAAAGAAAGATGGAGTCTCTCTCGTTCGAGGCCTACAAGGCCCGAAGTAAGTATAAAGATGAATAACTCTATCAGGAATATACTAGTAACCTTATAAAAGGATAGAATAATACTAATACTAAGGGATCTATCTCCTAACATAAGCTTATAGGCCCTAGAATAGAAAAAAGAATAGGGAATTATGTCAAGCACCTTGTAAATAGGCCAGGTCTAAGGCTCTAATCCCTCCATTAGAATGATAGTTGGCTAAAGTCACCTTCACTCAAAAAGGGGAACAAAAACCCGGTCAGAACATTTCACCCTTGACTTTAGGCTACTAATCATTCGCTAAATGGAACTAACATCTGTCGAAGAATAATATGAAACAAAACTGACAGATCTATTTCTAGTACTGCATCTGCAAGTTTGAAGTAAAGAAGGAATACACTGAATAAAACAACCAATAGCAACTAAATTGCAAATAGTAAGCAGGATACCCCCTAATATCTGATGTAAGGAATGTAAATCTGGTAACCAATTAAAGAGCCAGTCAAACCAGCCCTGGTCGATGTGTTTTCTAACCTTTTTGGTCAAGTCGTGGAGTTTGTTAATGTGAGCCTGAATGGAGCTAGTGTGGTCTGATAGATTGAAACAACAAGGACCCTCAAAGTCAGAACAGTCATGTCCATGTTTAAGTAGAAGGTAATCTATAGCAGCTCTATTCTGTAGAATTGCCCTGCGTTCACCCTGGGCGTCCAATAGCATGTCAGATAGAATCTCAGAAGTGTGATTGATGGATTTAACCATCCAACAGGCCAGTTTTCCAATAGATTTAGCATTGTATACTGCCAGGGCAGGGACACCCAAAATAGAGAAAGCCAAACTAAGATATTCAGAGTCAGAAAATAAATGTACTGTAGAGTCACAATTGTCCTTCAAAATTACTGCATCACGTACAATACGGGAATTCACATTCGGGTGTGAAGAAAACATTAACAAGCATAATCTAGTAATAGCACAGGGTCCTCCGGTAATATTTGCAGGGATATAAGGCCAAGATGTATTGCCACAAGAGAAAAGCCATCCAGAAGGTAATAACATTGTACGATAGTGGCTAGGGGTAACTACAAGACTTTTGCAGGTCATATTATTTTTAACTGAAGTACACGACTTCGATGATCTCCGGGAACATAGAGTTTTTTCATGATCTGTAAATGAAGGAGCACCTTTCAAATTCAAACGAACACATTCAGTTATGGCACTTGGATCACATGTGAGGAAGAAACATAAATCACCCTGCGTGATGTTATATGTAGTTATTTGAGAATGAATCGGTGGTACTGGATCTAACAGCACAGTACATAAAGGACAATATCCGTGGGTCGCAAAATCATCTAGAATAATATTAGGACGGGCATTTGATATATTGAAAATATGGGCAAGGGTCTCCAAAGAAGCTGGAACGGCAACCAGACAGGTCGCTAGTATGTCGGTTACTGAACGCATCGGTGTTAAACAGAAATGTGGGGAGTTTGTTACTCTCCGTGCTAGGGTTGTCCAAAAGTTAGATGATGAATCCCACGCAGCGAAGGAACGTGGCACTCTGATTCTCTAATCAACCAGAGTCTGGGGGTTCCTTCCTCTCCCGACGTAGCAGGCCAAAAGGAGTCCAACGCCGGCACATCCTGCAACAGCAGTCCAGAGAATGATCTGAAAGAAAATCAAATACAGGCATTATTCATTCTCGTAAGTAACATTTGTCAGCTGGGACAGCTTCCCAGCTATCTCTCCCTGGTCTCATGTCAAGTACTGTGTTATCATGACCGGTTGCAATAATTTCAGCTTGTTCAGGTGGATTTTTAGGCGATTGCACCCACACTCTCGCTTCTGGATTATCAGTGGAGCCAAAACCTTTTTGTCCTCGAACAGTTAATAAGGTCGGGCGGTGCCTTTCTGAATCTCACCACTGAAAACAGGCATGATTAACAATTGAGTAACTCGGTCAGTTTTATGAATCGGTATATCAACCTCACTGCTATTCAGCAGGAGTACCTTAATCTCTCCCTGATAGTCACTGTCAATTACACCTCCAAGCACTTGAATACCTTTTAAGGGCAGGCCCGATCTTGGGGCAATTAGTCCAAAATTACCAGTTGGTATACTGACACCAACGCCAGTTTCAATGATAACACGACCTCTTCCTTTTACAGTAATGTCATTCATGGCATGCAGGTCTAAGCCTGCTGAACCTGGGGTTGCTCTGCATGGAGCCAGGGCTCCAGGGGATATTTCCAAATACATTACAGTATTTTTGACTGTGTTTGATTTAGCATCAACAGCTGGAGGAAATAAACGCATTAATGAAGAATCAGCATTTAAAAAAGGGACGATTATTCAAGATTAACAGTGCCTGAAATAAATAATCTCTCCAATTCTTATATTTGTTATCTTTTAATTTACGCAATTGATCTTTTAGCAAACCATTCATTCTCTCCACAAGGCCTGCTGCCGGTGGGTAGTACGGTATATGAAACACCCATTCAATGTTATTCTCCACACAAAATTCCTGTACCAATCTTCCTTTGAAGTGGGATGCATTATCAGATTGAATTTGAAATGGGACACCATAATACAGCATAATCAATTCCAATGTTTTAATAGTATTTACTTGGGTAGCTCGTTTACAAGGAAACGACCACTAAAAGACCACTGTACGTGTCAACAATGGTGCATATGTATTGACAATTTTTACTCATAGGGAGTGGACCAATATAATCAATCTGCAAAATTTGAGCGGGTAATTTACCTCGGTGTAACTGTCCTCTGACAATTTGGGGTACTTTTCGTTGTCTAGAATGTTGACAGATAGGACAATGCAATATAGTATCTTTGATCAAATTTAGAGGAATATAAATTCCTCGGTCAGCAGCCCACCTGCTAGTGGCTCTTTCTCCAAAATGTCCTGCTTTCTGATGAGCCCATTTCGCCAATCCCGCCAAATCAGAATCCTGCATGTCCACCACTGCCTCTGCAATTTTAGATTTCTCATCTGCAATGTTGTGAAAGAATTTGTCAAGGGAGTCTATTGGTGTATGAGCATCCACATGAAAGATTGTAACAGTACTTTGCGGAAGCAATTCCCAAATTTCTTGCCATAATTCTTTACCCCAAAGTTCTTTAGAATGCAATTCCCAATTACGAGCATGCCATGTTGGTAACCAGACCGCCAGTCCATTAGCAGTGGACCAGGAGTCAGTAAAAATGTGACACGTACCAGGTAGTTCCTGCTTTAAAACTTGGTAAACAGCAAATAATTCAGCAAATTGACTACTTTTTCCTTCACCAGTTGTACTCAGCAATTTTTGTGTGATAGGATTATAGGACACTGCCTTCCAATGCCTCTTCTCTCCTATGTACCTCGCTGAACCATTTGTAAACCACACATGGTTTCTGTCCTTCGCGGACAGATCATCAAATGGCTTGCCCCACTTAACAGGGGATTCCTGAACTATAGGTACGGAGCAATCACTCCCAGTCTCATTCGATGGCGCCAGCGCCACTTGCTCATGTAACGTCGCAACACCTTTTGGTCCCACACGTGCCCTGTCTTGTATGTACCATTTCCACTTAATCACACTCGCCTCTTGAGCATGTCCAAGTCGATGAGTTTTTGGCGAACTCAAAACCCATTGCGTAATAGGAATTTCAGGTCTCAACATCACATCATATCCCAAAGTCAATTGCTCGGTATCCACCAGAGCCCAATAACATGCAAGTAACTGTCTCTCAAAAGATGTATAACGCTCACCAGCATCGGGTAACTTTTTAGTCCAGAAACCTAACGGTACTTTATTTCTGCCTTGTTTTTGCCACAAACTCCAATTCGCATAAGGACCTTGCACAGACACATTCAGATACACATCACCATCACATACAGGCCACAGATCCAAAGCATACTGGATCGCTTCTTTCGCCAAATCAAACGCATCTTGCTGCGGTTTACTCCATTCAAACGCATTCTTTTTACGAGTGACTCTGTACAAAGGGGCTAATATCTGACTTAAATGTGGGATGTGTTGACGCCAAAAACCAAATAAACCAATACATGTCTGGGCTTCTTTTCTGTTCCGAGGAACTGCAAAATCAAGAATTTTCTGTTTCACCTGTGGAATCACTTCTCTGTTACCTTTATGCCAATTGATGCCTAAAAATTTTACACTTTGTGATGGACCTTGTAACTTGTCGGGATTGATTTCCCAAACTTTTTCTCGCAAATGATTGATAACCTGATCTAACTGGGTCTGAACTTGATCCTGCGTCTCACCTTGAATCAAAATGTCGTCAATATAATGACAAATCTGTATCTGTGGGTTTATGGGTATTTCAGATAAATGTTCCGCCACCAGCCGGTGACAGATCGTAGGACTGTGTACATAGCCTTGGGGAAGACTTCTAAACCTCATTTGACGTCCATTCCATGTAAAACTGAACTGTTCCTGACACTCAGGGGCAATTGGGATTGAAAAGATGGCGTTAGCGATGTCAATAGACGCATACCACATCCCTGGATGTTTCTGAATTCTCTCAATTAAGGTAATCATGTCTGGTACTGCAACAGTCAAAGGGGGTGTATGTTTATTTAATTCGCGGTAATCAACAGTCATACGCCAAGAATTATCACTTTTACGCACAGGCCAAACGGGATTATTCCAAGCAGAAGTAACTGGAGTTATAACTCCTGCATTCACCAGATCCTGAATAGTAGCACTAATTTCTTCATGACCACCTGGAATACGATACTGTTTTAGGGAAATTACTTTTGTAGCCTGGGGAATTTTTATAGGAGGAATTCTCAAACGGCCAACTCGTACAGGTCTGAATGATATATAACCTCTACTTCCAAATTGATAACATCCATCATCTAAATGTAAAGTCATACCTTTTAAAACGTAAATTCCAATGATGTATTCCAAAAGGGGCACAACTAAAACAGAATATTCTTTTCGGGGAATTCTACCTATTTTCATCTCAACATTTGTTTGTACTGCGGGGGGTTTCTTTTCCACCTAAACCAGTAATTGTAAAAAATTGTCCTTTGAATTTCTTTGATTTTCCATGAATTGAAGTGGCCTCCGCTCCTGTATCTACCAATGCTCGGGCCCTCTGTATATTACGATGTCTCCAAAAATTTTCAATATCTACATAGGTTCTATTATCTTTGTGAGCCAAATTGCGTACTGGAGCTTGACCTATTTCCTAGTCATTTTTTTTGCTTTCTGACAACCAAGACAAATCAGGGTAAATACTCTCAAATTTTCTGGGCGATGTAATTTCCTGTTCATATCCATTCCCATCACGAAACGGATTTTTGTCATCTGCATGGTATTGTGAATTTCGTTCAGAAAACCTGTGTCGTTCATCTCTTTTCCTCATTTCGGGGGACTGATCCCTTTCATCTCAGTATCTGCTTTCAACACGCTCATCTCTCCCTCTCTCTCTCTCACCCTTTTCCCCCCTCTCTCTCACACGCCGAGGGGACACATCTTGATCATTCCGTCGTCTATCACGCCGATCTGAGTCATCACAACGTCTATCATCCCCACTGTCATTAGAATATTCACTGTCACAATCATTCTTTCGTAGACGTCGAGCACCCTCCTTCCTGTCCAAACCACGCTTGCGAAACATATCCCACAAGCGATTATTAGGTTCACCATCAATGTCCTCTTTCTTCACACCGTCAGCCAACAAGGCAAGAAAGATATAACGTCTAGAAAACTGTTAATTTCCAGCAGTACGACCCTCAGGTCTGGATTGTCTTTCAGGTTTAAGCCATTCGCCCAATTCACCAAGCTGACGTACAGATTCAAGCACCAAGGACAAAGCGTTACCAGTCTGATTGATCAACAATGTCATCATAACTTGCTTATATGCAACAGGGAAAAAACGGATAATGCGATTCCGCACAGAAGATGTCAATAAACCATCCAACAACCTGTCAGAAGTACTCAGAAAAATTGCGGTTTTCATCACCTCCTCCTTCAGTCTTTGTGCCGCATCTCGCAAGGTATACCAAAGCTTGTCATTCAGAGGCCAATCAGATTCAGTAGGGTACTTGTGATTACAACCATCAATAGCTAACTGAAGCAAACTAATTTGACCAATACCATTATAGTTTCGGAAATGATCCTGTACAGTAGAATCAGAACTCAAAGAACAAAATTTCAAAGCATCTCCCACATCCAACATGATGCCAGCAGCACCTAGTTCATAGAGACGCACCATCCATGTAAGCAAGGCCTCACCGGGCCGCTGTCAAAATCGTTGCAAAATGTCACTAACTTCCTGTTGCGTAAAATCTTCTAAGCTATCCAAAGGAATACCATTTGGATTACCAGGAGCCTGCTGTAATTTTCGTCGAAAAACCGGATGCGCAGAAACCTCAAGACTAGCAGCACAAGGAGCCCGATCAACAGATTTAGAGGGACAGTCAGATCGAGAAACGTCGTAAAATTTAGAACAGCGACCATGGTCGCCGGAATCACCAAGTTTGTCAAAAGTATTAGATTTACAGTCACGTCCGGTGCGAGAATACTCGCGTCTGACAGACTCCTCAGCCGAGGAGCCAGAATTATTCGAGTCCCAGATATTCCCGTCCCACTCATCAGGATTCCAGTCCAGTCCGGCTTTCGCCACGACCAGGCGTACTTTCCGTTTGCAAACTCGACCACAACGATTCTTATATTTGTATTTAGCAATACGAACAGCAGCTCTTTCAGCAATTGTCTGATAAGTCTCAAGTTTGTCGGCAAGCAATTTATTCTGACATCTCAAAAGAGTGTGAGCATTTTGCACTTCAACAAACTTCTCTTCAATCTCTGCATATTGTTTCTGTAATTTCCAAAATTTCTCATGTACAATCCTGTACGCAGATAAAACAATCCAAGCTCTGCGTCCTAAAATAGGAAGCTCATCACCCTTCACAACCGGCGCTTTCTGCAAACAAGCAATCACATTAGTCGGATCCGCCAGTTCCAAACAAGAACTCCAAATTTCACTCAAACTAGTAGAATCGGCCCACTCGCGGGCCAATGCCTCGTAAGGCGTTGATTCCCATCCGGGAATTTCAACAGGCAATTTAAAAGTAGATTTTGACCTTCTCAAAAACATTGTGCCAAAAGAAAAAGATATATACAACTATAAACAAATAATATACAAATTGTACTCCGTACACGCCAAGCGCAAACCAACAAGATAGAAACAACACCGCGCTAACAGGCTTACGTAAACGGTTCGTGACGCCAGATGTAACGACCGGATTTTCGGACCAGATAGAATCAGCTCACCAAGACACCACCAACCCAGCCAAAACGTAACCACCTCCCTCCTCAGGACTTACTTACCAGGGTACCTGGGTACCTACCTGGGGATGGGGAATTAGCAATATACAAGCTTAGATCATCTAAACTACCACCAAATCCATAGGGATTACTAGAAACAATATTCTACACCACACTCATACCTTATAGTCTCGCGGCAACCTAGGCCCAGACTAGGCTACCCTCCTACTCATAGTGAAGGGGGCAGTTCTGATTACTTACCATTACACACTGACCACAATCAGTGCTCACACAAGCCACAATCCTGTGGGTATACACACAGTCTTCTCTTGGTGCTCTCGCTCTCTCACACAAGCCACAATCCTGTGGGTATACACACCGTCTTCTCTCTGTGCTCTCACTAACGCCGCTACACAACGGCGATCACTGTCCTATTGATACCTTTAGCTCTCTCTCTCTCTGTTGGGCAGTTTCACCATATACTACTGGGAATATCTTACATATTATATAATAGATAGACAGCTCGATCCTCTCACACAAGAATGGCTAAATTACGGTATGCAAAGGTTATTCTCTGATTTAAGTGCTCCCTGCTCCCTTGCTCAGTTACCACTTACCCGGACGGGAAACGCATCCGTCCACATAACAGCATCTGACTAGAAGAAAGGTTAACTTTATCACATAAATAACAGTTACACAATGGTTCACTAAGAACTGGGGTCCCTTTATTACACAATAACAAATTATAACAACAATATAATACTGCAATATAACATATAGCCTGAAAAGCAAAGGAAAGAATTAGAATATGTGTGCACGCTAATAAGAAAGGGTCGACGTCACCTTATGAGTACGAAGTCTGGACTCAGTTGTCCTCTGGGTTCCCTCCTCGTCTGTGCCTTGGCTCATCTTAGGATCACCCCCGCAGTCACGGATACACGTCTGCACCGCTATTCTCTGTCTATTCTGCTTCCCTCCAAGTCACTGGAACCTCCCTCTTATTCTCTGTTTAATCTGTCTCACTCTCGTCGTTCTACACTACTCCTCTCTCCTCTCGATCACGGGCTATCTTCACCTTCCGACTTCAATCTTATGAATCAGTTACTGCCGCTCTCGTATTCGTTCGCTCTGCTAACTTCTTCACTCTGCATGCTCAGATATCAGTATCAAAGCTCACCAGCTGCTCCAACTAAGATAGCTTCTAAATCTTTCTGAGAGATTATCAGTCTTCGGTCTTTTCGGACTTCAAAATGGCGACTGTCTGCTTCAAGTTGATTAACTGCAATAATGCTAACGACTAGCTGCCGTCTACTAGCTGACTGAATGAACTGAACTCCTCTCTGTACTTTCGCTAATATAGAACCTTGTTCATGCATGGAAATTTCCGGCCAGTAACCTGCCACCCACCAAATTCTTGTACCACCCCGTGCCAAGGACACCTTCTCAGCCGGCCGGCCTGATGTTATGTCTTCGACACGAAGAAAAATACAGTCTTTCGATAAGGGCCAGCCCGAGCCGGTTCTCTCCAAGCGAACAACACCTTATAACTAAAACATTACATTTGACCTAAAAGCGTCTCAAGCTGCTGAGGCAGAAAGAAAGATGGAGTCTCTCTCGTTCGAGACCTACAAGGCCCGAAGTAAGCATAAAGATGAATAACTCTATCAGGAATATACTAGTAACCTTACAAAAGGATGGAATAATACTAATACTAAGGGATCTATCCCCTAACATAAGCTTATAGGCCCTAGAATAGAGAAAAGAATAGGGAATTATGTCAAGCACCTTGTAAATAGGCCAGGTCTAAGGCTCTAATCCCTCTATTTAGAATGATAGTAGGCTAATGTCACCTTCACTCAAAAAGGGGAACAAAAACCCGGTCAGAACAGTGGCTTGTTGGTGAGTAGGCAGAGTGAAGTAGTGTGCTGTATGCATGACATGCTGTTCACAGCTACTGTTTATATTACCAAATCGGTCTGTGTATCTCAGACCTAGGTGACTCAGGCTATCTCAACCGGCCTTGCTTGCTGAGCCCACTGAGGATTCCAAGGACCCCGGGGGAAGTCCGCTATAAGGATGCACATGGGAGGACACGTCGTG
>NW_028241871.1:0-72809 GCF_964263255.1 Lissotriton vulgaris | reverse complement strand
CAAGCACAGGAGTTTATGCAAGCAAACAACGGCTCTGCTGAGCCTGGCATAGTATGGGATGCCTTCAAATGCTTTCTCTGAGGTGTAATTAAGAAAAAGGTAATGTTCCGAAGGAGGCAATATACACATGAAATATCATCCATTGAAACTGACTTACTTGCAGCACAAGTTTATTTAGACACCGGTAACAATGCTCCTAATTATGATCTACCACTATTACATAGGAATTTGCTTGCACTAAAAGCGAAACTGGCTTCCGTCCTAAATCAACGTATCCTACAGAAATGGGAGGTGAGCAAGTTAGCCCATTTTGAATATGGGGAAGGGGCTGATAAACTATTGGCCTGGAAGTCAAAAACCGACCAGGCACGCAACATCATAGATTCTGTTATAACAAGTCAAGGCACCTTTTCTTCAGATTCAGATATTAGAACAGCCTTTAAAGATTTCTTTCAAAGCATATATCAGGAGTACAGGAACATTACCTCTGATAGTATAGATAGATGGCTGGAGGGTGTCTCTTTACCTTCATTATCCTCTGAACAAAGTGCCTTCTTGGATAAAGTGATTACAGAGGAAGAGGTTGTGTTGGCTGTTCAGGGTAGCAAGGGGGGTAAGGCTGCAGGCCCTGATGGCTTGCCAGCTGAGCTCTATAAAAATCTGGTGGTAGAAATATCTCCCTTCCTTGCTGTCCTGTTTAATAAAATACTGCAGGAGGGGGCGCTTCCACCAACATCTTGGAATAGCGCGTCTATCACGCTTATTCTAAAACCTGGCAAACCAGCTACTAATTGTGATTTGTATCGCCCCTTATCAATCTTGAACGCAGATTACAAAATCTTTGCATCCCTTTTAGCAAGTAGGTTAGGCCAGGTTGCCCCTGATATTTTACATCCTAACCAGAAGGGTTTTGTTAGGGGTCGCCAACTTTATAAACTAACCTACGACCTAATAGGCGCCATAGATATTGCGATCAAGGGCTCCATTCCATTGGCTATCCTCACGTTGGACGCCACCAAGGCCTTCGACAGGGTCGATTGGACATACCTGTCGGGGCCTTGACCAAATTCGATGTGGGTGAGGGCTTTCACAGAGCGGTGAAACTGCTGTACCATAGTCCAACTGCTTCTGTTTTGGTAAATGGAGGCCTGTCTGAACCATTTGCAGTAACAAGAGGAACACGACAGGGCTGCCCTCTATCCCCTCTGTTATTCGATCTCTATATTGAGCCTTTTGCGCAGAAACTAAGAGAAGACGATACCATCAAGCCTTTTATCTATAGAGATTGGGAAAATAGGGTGGCCCTCTACGCGGACGATGTCATGCTAATGAATTCAGAGATTAGCACCGCGTTTCTTGCAGCCATTAAGCTAGCCTTGGAATTTGGGGAAGTTTCAGGATACGAGGTAAACGCCTCGAAGACCGAGATAATGGTATGGAATGATGATGCGAGTAAGCACAAGTTGCGCTTTTTAGGGCTAAACATTGTTAAAGATATTAGCCTTATCGCCCCCTCGAACTTTGCTGTAGTTGCAAAAGAATGTCGAAAGCTAATGAGATCTTGGCAGCACCTCCCCCTGTCTTATTTAGGCAGAGTAAATCTCATAAAATGCCTATCCTACCGAAGGTTTCTTTCTTATTTAACATAAGTTACAGGGCGAAATTTCTTCATTTATTTGGAATAATAAAAATCCAAGGATAGCCTGGAAAAAAATCAGGTGCCGCAGGGAGAAGGGGGGGGGGGGGGGGCTGGCGGGCCCAGAGTTACAGATTTATGCGTGGGCGTTTCAATTATCACAGACACGTAGGTTGCATAAAATGCCAACAGATGAGGGTATCTGTGGTATGTTTCTGGCCTTATTGAAATGTGAAGGAGTTGGGCAATCTGGCGCCTTGTTTAAATTTGGTGACCCCAAATTCTTTAAAAAGGTAAAATTGAAGGTGCTGCATGGCCTGGCAAGAACCTAGGCAAAGATGAGATCTTCAATAAAATTGGGGTATTACTGTAGCAGAGCTCCAATATGGGACCTACCCTCGGCTCCAGGCTGGGTGGGCGACACACTGGCACTCCCGTTGAGAGAGGCTGGAATAACAGTTTGGGGAGACCTGTTTTTGGAAGGGACCTTGGGAATATCTACTAAGGAAGGTGGGGCCTAACCTTTCTAAATTCAAATACTTGCAAATATCAAGTTGGGCTCAAGCAGTAACCACCCAAACTACACGCTGGAACAACATGCCATTAGGGGGAGGTTGTGAACTTGAGTCTCTACTGTTAGATAACCCTCCAGCAAAAAAAGAGACCTCTCTATGGTATAATTTAATACTGGAAGAGATTGATGGCAAGTTACACCTTCCTGAGCTACTGTGGGGAGAATCGATGCCAGGCCTGAATGTGAAAGACCTGTGGTTAGTGTCCTGCAAAGTATTGTGGGACTTAGTGAAACCAGCCTGGCTTTGTAGAAATCATCTTTTCACCCTGCATAGGGCATACTACTCCCCGCAGAGGTTGTCCAAGTTCTCCCTGGGGGGGTCCTTTGGCTTAAAAGAGGCCCCGGATAGGCATATGTTCTTTGATTGTCCCCACCTTGCACCTTTCTGGGACTCAATCAGTAGCAAACTGTCATCTTCTCTGGGTTTTACAGTAGTGATTGATCTTCGCATTGTCATCTTTGGAGTTGTGGACCAGACTCGTAGTCCAGCCAAGGACCTTTTGTTCTATTCTATCCTGGCGGCTCGCAGAGAAATCTGTAAGCATTGAAAAGATGCTTCCATCCCTTCCTTTCATGACTGGTGCACTTCAATTCTTCAATGTTCGAAACTGAACCTCATCATGGCTGGGAAACAAGATAATAGAGCTTTCTGGCACTTGTTTGATTGGTCGCATTGAATCTTGTTTTTTTTTTTTCCCCAGGTCCGATGATTACGTAGCCATGGTTCATTCTCCCTGTTATGCCCGATACTCTGACAGGCATTAGCAATGGTGGTAATTGGCTCAAAGGGTGTCATCTGCCATCTGCACAACAAGGCTTTCTGATTGGTGTAAGCCAGTCGTTGCTGTTGGGAATTTGCTGCCACTACCTGCCCGCCATTCCTGCCAGCTCAGACTGAGGCAGCACGACTGTACTCTTTTATACCTTTCTCCCTTGCTTGGTTGCTTGGAAGCTAGAAACCATGAACGTGAATGAGGACAAAAAAAATGGAAAAAAAAATAATAATAAAAAATAACAACAAAGACAGCAGGGACAGTTAAAGCTGTAGAACCACATTTGGCAATGCTAGTGATTAGTCCAGTTACTATTAGTTCAATAATAGGAAATGTTCCCACCAGATGCGAGATTTTGTTCTCCATTACTTAAAAAACAAATCAGCTTGAAGTTGTGTTTCCCCATATGGGACTTCTAGATAAACATAGAATTCTCACAGTGTACATTCCTTTAGTGTTTGCTGAAATCTATACAATCCATAGCTATTTTTTCTGAAGTACTCAAGCAAATTCAAAATGAATATGGGGTGGCCTGTGCCCTGGATTTTGAGATGAAACTTAATTATGCCATGGTATCCTCAGTTACTTTAAGTAACATTACAAGGGATGAAGCAGCTGTGGTTATACGCCAATGTCTCGTGCAGATCGCTCTGGCAGACCAGGAGCGCAAACTACCTTAAATATTTCTGAAACATACACATGAAAAGGTCAAGATAATTTGGGAGCCAGACCTAATAACCACAATTTAGAGGGAATTCTGAAAGTGTAACTTGAAACAAGCACCATAGTTCTCTAAAAATAGAGATAGATTTAAAGCAAGGGGTAGATCTCCTCTGCAGGAGTTCTCCAAAAACCACTACAATCTCTGCAACTGGGAAACAATTGAACAGCCTGAGAGGTATCAATATACTGATACACGTCCTTCTCGTTCCTTTCAGGAGTCATCCTAAAAAACCCTCTGAGAGGAGGATGATCAGAGCGCTGGACAGAGGAGTACATGAAGCCAAAGAAGGACTCACAGCAAACTTCTAACATCACCATAAAATGAGAAGAGAAACTTCCCAACAAAAGTCTCCATTTAAGAAGATAAAGGTGGCTAGTATTGCATTAGAATATGCCACAAATATTGAGGACTCTACTGCTGAACCAGGAGTTAGCACAGCAGAAGTCACTATAATTTGCCAGAGTTTCTTGTGGCAAAAGCAACTAATGAGTTTGTTCAGGTGGAAAGTAATGCAACATATCTAGCAGATAAAGTGCATTCTTGTCCTTTTACACTGTGCCAGTGCACAATGGGTTGCCAGGCGCCAATGCAAGCACCTTTGCACCATGATGCAAGGGTGTCTGCCTTGTAGGGATGATACTTTTTGTGCGGGACGGAAAACTAATATACCTACGAGTAAAAGGATAGAGCAACTAATAAACGTTACATAGGCACTTAAACATTCACACACAGAGCTCTTATATATCCTGCAGTATTGGAGGCAGTTACACACAGGGCCGAATTCACAGAACTTACTTAAGACAAAACCCTAAACTTACTACCATTTTGGTATTCACAGAAAGCATTTACTAATTTTGGTATTCACAGAAGGCCGGTGGAGTAGCTAGGGAGGGGCGGAGGGAGGGGGGTGTCCACCCCAGGCAACCTATTTTTGGGGGCAGCAGCATTTACAAGGTGTGCTTGCTCGTCACACGGGGGCTGCGCGGCACTTGCAGCGGCCTTTATAATTTATTTTGGGACACGCAAATTCTATAATAAAATTAATTATAAAGGCCGCTGCCAGTGCCGTGTGGCCCCCGTGTGAAGAGCAAGTGCTGCGTGCAGTACATAATGATTGGCCAGCCCTCGCGCGACTTTCACGCTCCTAGTTTAGGCGAGGCTGCTGGCAGGCAGCTCACCGTTACAATTGTGCATCAGGTGTCCACCGGCGCAATTCTCAAACAGCCTGGATGGAGGTGTGCAATGCCTCATATCCTGCTGCCAACGGCGGGGAGTTTGTTTTGGAAGAAAGCAGCAAGGGACTATTTATCGCCAGAGCCGGCACTGTAATTATGGCGCTTGCAGAACTGCCTTCTGCTTGTCCCGGCTGGGCCGTCAAAAATCGCCCCATGGAATTGTTAAATTATAGGCTGAGCGTGCCTTTCATTCTGGTACAGTGCAAGTGAACATCCAGTGCTGGCTCAGTGTACTGTGAGGGTTCAGCAACTTAGCTGCTGAGTGTGGACTTAGAACCCTGCAGCTGGGATCCTCATGGTGGAGCCCGGCCTCTGTTATCTGTCTTCTCTGTCAGAACTACTGGAGAATCAGCCGAGTCATCTCTGCCTATAGGAAGTGCAAGGTATGGGGCAGGAGAGACGCAGGGAGAGGAGAGAGCAGCCACGGAGGGAACAGCTGACCCCTAGAGCACGTCCTACGAGATCAAGACTGCGGTAAGAGGTCGTGTGTGTGTCCTTGTTTGTGGGCCACTGTCTTGTAAAGTAACTGAACCTACTCTCCAGTGGCAGGCCGCAGGCACTGAGGACAGCACCTCTACCAGTCCAACAACATATCAAGGGCACCACGATGAGCACTCATGCGTTGCAAGTCTATTAAAGAAAAAACCCTAGACCTGCCGCTCCTGTAAAGAGCTCCCCTACCTTTAGAATGTGGATCCAACTTCAGCTTTTCATGAAAATGCATTATTTTACATGAATGGATGTCAGCAGGAAACTGATATTTTTAACCACGTCTGATAAATGTTGCATATTAAATGCATAGCATCTTGTCCTTTAATTACGGCAGCAATTGAGTGCGTCTTGCCTTCTAGGAAAAACTAGACCGGTGTAAGTGAGCGATGTTTAGTTGGCATGATGGGGCTCTGCAAGAGTGACCGCTCGCCCAGCAGAGTGTGAACCTCCCCGCCCCAAACCCCCCTTCACATGAACCATCTGAATGGCTGTACCGAGTCTAGTAACCATGCCAAAAACAGGCAGGCTGCGAGGACCTTCCCATAAAAACCCTATTCCGTAAAAGTGACTTTTTGTTGCTGTAAAAAAAAATGAGTCAGAGCTCTCGTCAGGAGATAACATCAGCTTGCACAACACATTCTGCCTGCTATGCTGTCATTGCCAATGAGTAGCAACGCAACTACTGACCATCACACTCAAAGTGTGACAATTCTGGGGGTGAATTCTTTGTGTGTCCAAGAGTTTTCATGCACCAATGAAAATGACAAAATCACTCTTGTGAATAAGGGAGTTCTGACTGGAGCAAGATTACTGTTTGGTTTAGTGAGTTTTCACGAAAGAACATGAACCACGCATATTCTCAAAACTGTATTTAATGTGGATTAGCTGTCAATTACTGCTTTTTACTAAGTTAGTGCCCATTCATTTCTGGTGCTTTAAAGCAGTTTCAGGATCTCGTTAGAGATTTTCGTTGCTCAAATGGTTGTGATAGTTGATATTTATATGTTTCCCTTCTCTTCATTTCTTGATTTTACTCGCAAGAAAATGTTGTTGTGTTTTATCTAGGACCCTAATTGAAATATCTCATATTTAATAATAAGCCACTGCAAACCAAATACGGCAAGGCTACTTCCTTAGACTCCTAGAAAGCACAACAAGTTCTTACAACATACCAAACCTCCAGCAACCTGGGAATTCCCCGTGCCTTTGTTTTGATTTGTCTTAGAACTCCTACAAGCACTGAAAGAACGGTCAGTAGTTCTTAGTGACATCTTTAATTGACGTCTTATGTCCAACCTTGCGTCAAACACGGCACCTTCCAGGTATAAATATACCAACGTTTGCCTTAAGCAACACACAGTGGTGTGGAGCAGAGCGGTTATCTACTTATCCGAAGCCCAGCTGATGGGAGTGCCGAAGGAAGCCGTCCCTCCCATCTGACGCACTGAGAAAGACGCTGTCTTTTTCTCCTGCTGAGAAAATCCAGCTCCAGTGTTTCTAGTCTCCCTCGCGGTGTACTGGGAGATCGAGTCCTGAGAGCGAGATACAAGACCTCCTCCATTCTAGAAACCAAGGTACGGAGCTGATTAGATCCTTAGAGAATTCTTGGGTCCGATACTTGGCAAAAAGTAACTTAACTTAAACTGCAGCCCATCTACTCCTTCCCAAGTACTAGGCTTAGGTTAGGTACACCGGGGTAGGCGTATTTAGAAGCACCAGTTGAGTACGTTTAGTCACGCTTTTATCTTTGTTTGTAACTGTTTATATTTTATACCTTTTAAGTATCATATGGCTCAGAAACCATATCAATGCTTTTACAGTATTATTTCATAATACTCCTTTTACTGTACGCACTTTACTTTATAACAAGTATTGCAATCATAGCAATTCATTTGTCTTGCATGAGAAAGAAGACTGTTCAATAAATAACACCTTTTATTGAAAACGCCCGTCTCTCTATTTCTCTGCACTCTGGTAAAACTAAGTATGCACAACTGTCTGAGTGAAATAGCTATCTATTGTTTTCACATGGCTCTGGAGATATACTCCTTATTCTGGGGGAGTAAAGTTGGCATGTTTATGCGGTTGTCAGAAGCTGAATCCCTTCTTGTCTAATCAGGGAAAGTTCACTCCTCCCTTTTCATTCGAGAAAGTTTCTAGTGACCTCTGAACTAGCTGGCAAACTTAATTAAGTCTAACATATTCAATAGAGACCTAGTCGACCACAATCCTACGTCTAAACTATCGTTTATGTTATTCCAATGCGCAGAGCCTACTGGGAAAATAGGAACTACACTACATGGCGCCCAACGTTTGGTAAGGCGATAATCTAACGCAAGATACTAGAGTAACTCAGTCGTGCTTTTTCACACAGACTCCTTTTTCCCGTAAAAACTCCAATAGACGTCTGGAGTGGGTAAAAGGTTAATATCCGCCGGAACTTAGTGGGATGAGAATCCTATGTATTAGTTTATGGTATAATCAACGTTGAAGGATACAGTGTTCCAAAATATTGTGCACCTAATCTTTTGTTTCCTCAAAAAAAACTTGCGCTGCAAGACACTTTTTTCATTAAATAATGTCGCTTAACAGCAACAACAACGTAACCGGTGAAGCGGCAGTAAATGCGAATCAACCAGTTGCAGACCTTACAGGGTTTAATGAAGACGACCATGATGCCGTAATCATACCGGCCAACATAAGAAAAACCATAACTATAAAACTTATAGAAAATGGAGTAACATCGAGAGGTGGTACGGTTGTATTTGTGGTAGAGGCACATGAGTTTCGGCAAACAGAGGTATTCGATTCCTGGATAACTTTTCCAGCAGCAAATGCTGTAACACATGAATTCCACTTCTACAAAGTAGCGGAATCTCCAGAGGAATACTCTCCTTTTGAGGAAGTTGAAATTCCACTAACATACCAAGAGCACCTGCTCTTGTTAAATGGCGCCCTAAATCATCTAAATCACATTACCAGGCTAGGTCCATTCGGTGGACCAGGAGCCACATGGCCGGTTCTAGCCGGCTACACACCACATCCTGACATTGAAACAATGTCAGACAGAGAACTTTTAGTTCAGTTAAAACAACTAAATAAAATACATAGACAATTAGTCCAATATGTCATGCGGACTTCAACAGTCCAACCTGCAAATAAAATTCCACAAAACACCCCACATTAGGGGAACACAAATAAAATTACACCACAGAATATACAATCATGTCTTGGTAAAACACCCACAAAACGGGAAAAAATTCCATTCTAGTTAGCTCAAAAAATCACTCAGATAGAGGTGGTATTTCCTGATACCACCCCTCACGAAAAACACAGAATTCTGACTATCTGCCTCCCAATGGGGATCGCACCACATGTGGAGGACTGTGACACATGGGGCACAGTCTTTGCTTCCATCTACACAAAAACACATGATGTTCTGTCTATGGCGGTTATACCAGATGTACTAAGACAGATTCAAAATGAATACGGTCCAGAACCTGCCTTAACTCTGGGTACGAAATTACTAAAAGACTTTAAGCAGGTCTCGGCTACATTATTAGCCAACATAAAAGGAGAAGCAGCGTGCGTGGCAATCCGCCAAAAATTGAAGGAGACAGATATAACAGACCAACCTTTTGAGCTCGCAAAAATAATAGAAAAATCCTATGAAGAATTAGGGAGAGATAGTTTGGGTGGTAAACCAGTAAGACCACTCCCAGAGAAAAACAATTTCAGGCCAGAGGCAAGTCTCCCCAAAGGGAGCCCTCTGAGAAAAGATATAACTTTAGAAATAGGGACAATCTGAGAAAACCTGACAGATATCAAGATATTGATACACGCTCCTCTCGATCTTTTCAGACTTCCTCAAAGAAATCGGAAAGAAGAGGACGGTCAGAACACAAGGAAGAGCATGTCAAGTCCAAAGACAAAGAACCTGCTCATCAAAATAAAAAATCACAATTTCCCAGAAAGAAGGTAGCCAGTATTAAAATAAAACATGCAGAGAATCCTGAAGACACAACTGAAAAACGGAGAGTGGGCCCAGACAATGCTAGACAGCACAACAGAAGTGAGCATAGCTCGCAAGATCCTGATGAATCTTCTGGAGACAGTGGACACGAATGAATACATTCAAGTGGAAACTGCAGACACCCAAGTGAGTGTGCCCCATAAACTATACGAAATAACATTTCGTATAGAGGGATATAAAACTAGGAAAATAAAAGGTCTCTTTTGGGAGAATCTATCGAAAGGCTATGACATCCTTCTAGCAGAGAAAGACTGGCCCCCAGAGTTTGTCAGGGAGTGCCCACATGGCGAAAAAATGATTATGCCTGCCTTCTCAAATCACATTCCAATACATAAAAAATACACACTTGCTAGAAAATGGGCAGTAGTCCAAGCCCCAGCATTATATAAAAATCATGTAGGATGGGATGAGGACTCTCCACAGCATAAAATCCAGTTAAAAAATCAACCTACTGCACAGAGGCAGTATCCGGTTAAACAGGAAGCTAAAAAACAAGTAAAAGAAATTTTAGATCAACTTGAATATCAGGGGGTGATTGAAACATTCATCTCACAAATGAACAATCCTTTGTTTCCTGTCTCCAAGCCAGACGATTCATAACGTCTAGTTTTGGACTACAGACATCTAAACTCCTGCTGTAAAACTTTTGCAGTCCAGAACTCACACAGTGCAGCACTAATGAATAACATCGTGCGTAAAAAATATAAAATGACATTAGATATCTCTAATGGATTCTTCTGTCAAAACATTGCACATGAAAGCAGGTATTTGACCGCTTTCTCAATAATGGGGTCACAAAAGCAATTTTTTAATCTCCCACAGGGATTCAAGAACAGCCCAGGATTATTTTCAGCAAGGGTAACAGAGTTACTACAAATCTATGATGACGACGCATTACTTATGTAGACGACATCTATCTTACAGATGATGACCTGGAGACTCACTTGAAAAGAGTGAACAACATAATACTTGGGTTCGCTTCTGAAGGGTACAAATTTAATTTAAACAAATCAAGAATTGCTAATTTAAATTTCCATTTTTTTAGGATACGAATCATCAAGTGACAGCAAAAGCCTGGCAGACAACTTCTTAGAGAAGTGTGCTGTACTACAAGCTCCAAAAACACTGAAAAACCTGCAATCAATACTAGGATTCCTGAACTTCGGAAGAACATACATTCTAAATTATGCAGAGAGGGTTAAACCCCTCTACGAACTAATAAAACCTGATTTCAAATCAATTAATTGGACTCAGCAACACACAGAAATATTAAGATCATTACAGACAGATATGTTAACTAAAACAAAACTGCAAACACGTGCAAATGAACGCAACCTTGTAATCCGAGTCATCCCGGGCAGATGCGGATTCACATACCTGACCTCTAATGAGGAAGAAACGGAACGGTACCAATAGCCTACAAATCACATTTGTACACAGAAGCTGAAATGAAATTCAGTTCAACAGAAAAAATTCTGACTGCAGTTCAAACGGCTGTAGCAAAGAAAAGAGCCGTAGCCCAAGGTAAACGGATAATTATCGTTACACCAATACCTGCCCTAGAAGCAGTAACAAGAGCAAGCATCCCCAATGCTAAAGCTTTACTTCCAAGATGGATACAATCGGTTAATTCTCTTGCTGCACCAGACGTAGTGTATGAATTTGATCCTAATTTAAAAACACAAGAGTTTCTGCAATATGAATATGAATGTCCTCTGCCGATAGAGATTCTGCCTCTGGAACATTACGATTGTATAATATATACAGACGTATCGGCACAGCCCGCAGTTGGGGGTAAACAAGCCTATAGTGCTGCGTGAGCGATTGTTAAAGGTCGTTGGCACGAAGGGAAATTTAAATCTTTGATGACTAAAACTCAAGTACTCGGAGACTGTACAGCTCAGCGAGCTGAACTACCGGCTTTTAAGATGGCACTAAAAATAGCGAACGAGAATTCCCCATTCTAATACTGTGCGATTCCTATTACTGTGTCCAGTCTTACAACGAATACTTACAGAACTGGGTTCAAAACAATTACAAAGATGCGAAAGGTGGAACAATCAAGCATAAAATGCTTTGGGAACAGGTAGTTCTTTTACAAAAAGAACTACAAAAGACCCACGTGATTCATACACTGAGTCATCAACGTGATGGCGTTCACGTTGCAGGGAAGTCATTGGCTGACGAGGCCGCGAAGGCAGCTGTACAAACGGCTTCCGTAGCTGCCATCACTCGGTCAAAAACAAAAATAGACAGCGAGATAATGCAAGCTGTTAATGCTTCAGTAAAAAACAGCGGTAAAACACTCCCGAAAGGCTTTCCAGTAAAGTACTCATACAAAACTGATGCAAACAAAGTTCCGTTTGCTCAAATCCCTGGAGTGGGGGATAGAGCAATTCCAAACACGGAGCACAGGTTAGGACTAATTTTAGTGGCACACGAAGGTTTCGCCTCTGCACACGCTGGTGTTTCCGCCACAGGATCATTATTAAAACAGAGATATTGGTGGCCACGAATGAGGAAACAGACTAGGAACTATGTTCTAGAATGTGAAATATGTCAGAAAATGAAAGTATCAACTGTGAAACGACCCTTCTAATCTCAGACAAACCATTAGCATGTGTTTACCTGGACCACTGTGGACCCTTACAAAGGGACGGCAACTATCAATATATCATGGTCGCAGTGGATTCTGGTACGAGATTCATTTGGATGTGGCCCCAGCGCTCGGCTGACGCCAGAACTGTTATAAAAGATTTGCGAGTCTTTATCGGCACATACGCAATTGGCATGCTACATTCTGACCAGGGTCCTGCGTTTAGCTCACGGGCTTACAAGGAGGCCATGGCCAGCATGGGCATTGCATTGCGGTACTCTTCTCCCTTCCATCCTGAGGGAAATGCGGTTGTGGAAAGAAAAAAACGGGACATAAAGCATTCTATAACAGCGAGGCTATTAGGTTCGGGTTATGGGTGGGTCAAACATCTAACAAGTGTCCAACGTAGTCTTAATATTATGCCAAGAATTTCTCTAGGAGGTGTCAGCCCGTATGAACTTTTATTTGGAACTAGAATGCCTACTCAAGACTTAGATCGTCAAACTTCAGTGGTGCAACAAAAAGCGTTTGATATCAAAGATTGTTTGGCTGTTTTACAGGACCTAAATGAAACAAAAAAAAGTCTGAGTAACGAAAAACTAAAGCCAACTACCACTGAAGAAAAACCACCTGCCCAACAAGACCTGTCTGGATTCCAAAGATTGGGGATCTGGTCAGAGAAAAGATCGCGGTAAAGAAGGAATTCGGGCCTTCTTACAGAAAAGCAGTACCTGTCTTAGCTGTCAGCGGAACAAGATCAGTAGTGCTACCACCTCTTGCTGGTAAAAAGGAGAACCAAATTGTATCAATCGACCTGGTGAAACCACAACCATGTGGCCAATAATAAGTAGTAGGCCCAGTGGACTCCCAAGAAATAGTAGAAGACCAAATCTTGCTACAATCCAAGAGGTTCAAACTGAGAGACTAATCACATTCGATAAACCATCAGTGAATAAAAAAGGACTATGTAACAAAGCCATGGAACTCGTGCCTCTTGAGACCCAAATTGCTACAGTTCAACAAGAAACACCAGTTTACAACGATGTAGCTTCAGACTATACGAATGTAACAAAAGACAATGCAAAGATCAATGGAAATCCGGAACCAATCCCACCAATTGATAGAACTTCATCTGTCTATTTTATCAACTTTGATGATTTTTCCGATGATCCAAGTGAACATGGAGACGAGCCAGCAACAAAAACTTTCAAACTGAAAATTACAGAACTTTTTCATCAACTCAAAGAAACATATCTGATTTCCCCTTGGATTGAACTATGGATTGTGTTAGGTGTACTTTTCCTACTACTCTGGCTCATCTTAGTTTTACTTTTGGGTACATTTATTATAGTACAATGGACACAGCAAGTCAGAACATCAACTTGGTCCTGAAACCACACAGATCATCACACATTGAAAAAAGGGAACTGTCATCAGTGAACATCACAGCCATCCCCAAACCTGGTGGTATAGCATGGGACAAAACTGACTATGACATTTATGGCCCGGTTGAGGTCTTGAAATTGCCACACCATTTTAAGATTTTGTTGAGTGACTCTGTTCACCTAGTAGATTCTCTGATGATTTGGACTTTGAAAATATTAATAATATGATGTCAGATTTAGAAATGTCAGCAAAATTTACTGCACATGATTATTTACAGGGTTCGTCGAATTATGAGGAAATGTACTGTTTTTACCAATATAGGCATAATTATCTGAATAAATCCGCAAATCCTAGAAATACTTTCGTTTATAATCAATGGGAACATTGCCCAACCCCGCCAAAAGACAGCTCAAATAAATGTTTTGAAAAATTCCCATACTTCTCGGGGTTTAATGTCACTGATCCAGAAACATTCTATTTTAAAATGTTAAATAAGACAGGGGTGAAAAATATGTTGACAAACACTAAACTGATTTATTCAGAAAAAGTTTATGAAAAAATGTCTACATTTGGTTTTGAATATTGGAAAAATAACATTGAGACAATAACCATTTGGGGAACAAAAGAATGGCAGGTACAAGGTGTAGAAGCATTGTTCAGAGCCTGAATGATCCCAGAACAAATAATATTCCTAAATGACACAGTTCAGCAAACAACCTGTCTTGGTTTAGCCAAGATAAAGGATTTAAAAAACCTGTCTATACCAACGCCAATACCTGATGGAAACACCACTGCAGATGAGGGATTAGACGTGGCCTATGTTTTAAAACAAAACAGAACACTTCCTAATTGGAAAAAATGGTTAATCTGGCCCACAGACACTAATAACGGTCATGATAGATTCCTGAACAAAATACAGGGGTTCAAAGAAAACAGGCCAGACCCAAGATATTCCCAAAGACAACATCCAGGGATAATCACAACATATAGTGTGGGAAAGCTATGCCTCGAATGGCTACAGACATCCACACTTCCAGAAGTTAAACAACACTTAACTTTACTTAAAGAAGGTGCTGACTTGCGAGATTTCATACTGGGACCTCGCAAACAGTGTCAAAAACGTTTCATATACGCCGGTATATACGCAGCATACAATGAAGCTTGGAAATTAAATCAAATTGAAACTGCTGAAAAAATCCGAGAAATTGATTGAATTAATTTGGAAAAAGCATTTTCTCTAGTGGGCAATTGGTTAACGACTCTGTCCTCCAGAATCTATTCTGGATAGCATTGTATCATCTGCTATTGATATAATTGAACAGGATGTGATAATGTTACAACATGAATAATCAAGTGGGGAAGGATCACTTGTCCTGCATGAACCAGGGTATGCAGGAGATAAATCAAAATTGTCTCCAGTAAAAAACCCTCATGCACGTGTTGGGAAGTGTGGGTAGCGGTATATCTTGATTCTCCGCTCTTCATACACGTGTGTGCATAATCATAGGGTTAGTTTCGGTATGCAGCCTCCACCAGGAGGTTCTTACCCATGGTTAAAAACAGTAGTGACCCAGTGATGTAGACAGTGTTCAATTAAAAATACCCGTATAGCCAGATAATGAACTTTATTGGGTCTGGATTCGGGTAACACCCATAAGGGAATGCTCAAAAAAAGTGCGTTCTATTGAAAAAATTAGGTTTTCAGGACACACTAGCATTTCTGTGAAATAAAAATGGCCGACATGTTTCAGCCCTCGATGCCGGGATTCGGACTTAAGGGCTTTCTTCAGGACTAATCGTGGTAAGTGAAAGTGACCCAAGTTAGCTATACTGTAGCAAACGTGTGATAGAAAAAGGGACATTTTCAACCTGTTTCTTCTTTAAGGTCTCAGTGTACCTGTGAATAAACATTGTGAACATATAAAGACAAGACATGGGAAAAGGTATGGGAGACATACAACGTAGTCAATTAACTACTATACAATTCAATCTTGATGCAACTTAAAATGGCAATACTTCAGAACCCCCAGTAACTAGCAGTGTCAACTCTCTCTTTTTCCACAAATATGCACCATGCAGAAAAATCTGGCTATAGTGATGTTGTTATGCTGTTTGTGGTCATGCAAGATTAATTAAAACTCATTTTTCTTTAGTTATTCAGAACCCGTTATTGCGTGTTGTGTCTTGGTATTCACTAATAGTATAGAGCTTATGTAGCCTTCGCATACGGATGACAAAATCAGCCGAATGCCCATGCTTTAATCGCCCGCTGAATTTTGCAAAGAATTCTTTCGCCACTGTGTACTTTCTATAACTTAAAATAATCGAATTTTTACTTTCTATAACTTAAAATAATCGAGTTTTGTTGGTGACTTGCAAGGCAAGTCACCAACAAAACTCAGGCTTCGATGGAAGAAATGATCCTAGCAATACGATACTGAGACCGTATCACTAAGGTCCTCGGATTGGCCCGGCTAAGAGATCTGAATACAACCTGGTGTCTTTCATTCAGACCGGTCTGGCAATATTGCATCTTACCTGTGCTTCGATGTCTGCAATGCGGAGAAGAATGCATGTTGGACGTTTGTATTACACTACCATCAATAGTACCAATGAATATCGACGCTTTGCTTTGTCCAGTAACGACTCATGCAACGTGTTTTCCCCAGCTGCTACCCATTCTGATGACGGCATTCGTTGAGACTTCACCATTTGGAGTAGGTGGCGGTGAAGTACGAGATGAAAGCAGCAGCACACAGGTACAACCTTCTGTGAACATTGCTGATCCAAACACCGATGATGGCAATGCATCTCATATATGCACTATTTCAACTTTTTCGGAGTTGGCCCAACTTTCACCTATTGTGGTAGACGCGTTTTTTGCTGGTCTATCTGAGGTAATGTTCTCTCCTAACAATGAGAATAACAATTGAAATAGCGAGCACAGAGTGTTCCCTGAACTCTGAATTCGGCCTTCAACTTTTGAAAACATAACTGCTTAAGAGATTTGGAACTATATTTTTTTTAACCCTGAAAGAAAGTTTTTTTTTTTCCTCTCCAAGAACTTCCAAAATATTTACCTTTTTTCGCACACAGTACTCTGCTTAAAGTAGAACTATTCTTAGAGAACAGAGCTACTATTTCTAGAGACTCTAGAGACAATATTTTGAATCAGCCTCTAGCACACTTACAATCTTGTATGAATATGTGATGAAATGGTCTCGGCCTTCTCTTCTCTACTAAGAGCCATTTCATAAATGTAATTTTCGCGATTCATTGAGCTGATATTTATGTTTGAATTATCTGAATGATACCACTGCTTGAATACGTACAGTATAATACTCATTTTCGTGTATCTTTACCGTTTCAAATGCTTTTAAAGTATTTTGGGGTGGGATAGAAAAACACATGCATACATATATGTTTATATATTGCTTAGTATTTAGTAATGATGGACATTATACGTGAAGTGGGTGTTGTGTTTTATCTAGGACCCTAATTAAAATATCTCATATTTAATAATAAGCCCTGGAAACCAAATACGGCAAGGCTACTTCCTTAAAATCCTAGAAAGCACAACGAGTTTTTACAACATACCAAACCTCCAGCAACCTGGGAATTCCCTGTGCCTTTGTTTTGATCTGTCTTTGAACTCCTACAAGAACTGAAAGAACGGTCAGTTCTTAGTGACATCTTTAATTGACGTCTTATGTCTAACCTTACGTCAAACACAGCACCTTCCAGGTATAAATATACCAACGTTTGCCTTAAGCACCACACGGTGGTGTGAAGCAGAGAGGCTATCTACTTATCCGAAGCCCAGCTATGCGACTGCCGAAGGAAGCCGTCCCTCCCATCTGACGCACTGAGAAAGACGCTGTCTTTTTCTCCTGCCGAGAAAATCCAGCTCCGGTTTTTCCAGTCTCCCTCGCGGGGTACTGGGAGATCGAGTCCTGAGAGCGAGATACAAGACCTTCTCCATTCTAGAAACCAAGGAACGGAGCTGATTAGATCCTTAGAGAATTCTTGGGTCGATACTTGGCAAACAACTAACTTAACTTAAACTGCAGCCCACCTACTCCTTCCCACGTACTAGGCTTAGGTTAAATACACAGGTGTAGGCGTATTTAGAAGCACCAGTTGAGTACGTATAGACAAGCTTTTATCTTTGTATGTAACTGTATATATTTTATACCTTTTAAGTATCATATGGCTCAGAAACCATATCAATGCTTTTGCAGTATTATTTCATAATACTCCTTTTACTGTACACACTTTACTTTATAACAAGTATTGCAATCATAGCAATTCATTTCTCTTGCATGAGAAAGAAGACTGTTCAATAAATAACACCTTTTATTGAAAACGCCCGTCTCCCTATTTCTCTGCACTCTGGTGAAACTAAGTATGCACAACTGACTGAGTGAAATAGCTATCTATTGTTTTCACACGACTCTGGAGATATACTCCTTATTCTGGGGGAGCAAAGTTGGCATGTTTATGCGGTTGTCAGAAGCTGAATCCCTTTTTGTCTAATCAGGGAAAGTTCACTCCTCCCTTTTCATTCGAGAAAGTTTCTAGTGACCTGTGTGCTAGCTGGCAAACCTAAATTAAGTTTAACATATTCAATAGAGACCTAGTCGACCTCAGTCCTACGTCTAAACTATTGTTTATGTTATTCCAATGCAAGAGTCTATTGGGAAAATAGGATCTACATTACAATGTCACTCATAGTCATTGAATGCCACTCATAATTACGATGAAATTATGAAAATGACACACATAAGCAATCTGAAACCTTGGCACCTATGTCTGCCCCAGCAATTGATTCACGCCGATGAGGCGAGCAATCTTCGGTAATTTTCCCAGTAGAAATATCGACCCCCATGGGTCAGAGTATGCCGCTTTATCTCGGTGCTTAACAGAATCTGTTCTTCCACTCCCTGGTGACGAAATAATGAAGACCTGAACACCGGGCTCTCAGTACTGGTCCTGTCCCACCCCAGACCGGGAGCGGCTTCCACCAGCATGCGTGGTAGTTACCAGCATGGGTGTTTTGTTTTACCGCATTCGGCGACACGTGAGTTTGTGATTCATGATGAAAAATATATAAGGCAAACGTAAAAGTTTACTCAGAATGAATACATCCAATGAATAAACACAAACGTAAAAGCGCAGACGGTACCAGGGCAAACTTTTAGCCTAATGTGCAATGTTGTGTTTTTTTATAGTGTGCTTGTGTATGACTTTAAGGTTTGTTGTGAGAGGGCGTGATGAAGGAGTTTGCTGGTGTAAAGGCAAGCAGGGGTGTGTTTGACAGTGCTTCTGGTGGTATATGTGGGCTGATGCTGTCTGTGATGTGATATGCAAGGCCATGTGTGAAATGAGAATAATGTGCATTTCTGTGGAGTGAGCGTTAGGGTTTATGATGATGTATGTGCTTTTGTGACAGTATGGGCGTGAGGTGCGTGCTACACTGTGTCTGATGGAGTTCAGTGGTGAAGCTTGTGTGAAATGATGCACCTATGCGTGTGTTAGTATGCGCGCTGGAACGATAGTGTGCTCATGCAATTATGTTGGCTTGCACTGTGTGTGAGATGGCACGTGTTTTATGAAAGCAAACATAGCGCCATATGGACCACCACAGGCCATGCCCCAGCCACTTGCCTGGATTCATATTCAACTGTTTGCGTGAGGATTGTGACAAAGAACGCCGTGTTGCTAAGCCGGATGTCTACTGTCTGTTTAATGGGGTCTCGGAAGCGCTACACCTGCTGTGCCTTCACTGCTTTTAAAGCAGGAGTCGGCCGGCAGCAGGGCCTTCTCAGCAAATAAAAGCAAGCTAGGCATATTTACTCATACAAGCTCCCATTCTGCGAAAGTGCACAGCAAGCGAGCAGGACTGTGGATGCAAGGGGCGGCAATCTGAGGGTTAGCCCCGGGCACCAAAATCTCTAGCTACGCCTCTGCAGAAGGCACTTACTCACTGATGAAGTGCCTTTTGTATACCAAAATGAGTAAGTGCACAAATGAGTAAGGCAGTGATCCTTGCCCTTAAAAAATATTTTTGAGACAGTCACAAAGTGGAAGGGGACTCGCTATTGAGGAATTGTACATGGCCAACAGTGATTTTGCATTCGTAAACGGGTTCACAAACCTGTTTGCGCGTGCAAAAATCGCGTGGTACATCTGGCCCCACTCTTCTACCCTCAGCCATGCTACTGCAGAACCTGTGTGACCAGTTTTACTGTCATGTTGACTGGGATTTAAAGCCCTTGTTAGTCTTCTAACTACTCTTGTGCCACATATATGTAACCCTAGGCAGTAGGTATTCATAGGACAGGGTGATATATGCTAAAAAGGTAAGATATATATTTCCAACTTTCAGTAAGTTGCATGCACACTTACATACAGCCTGTTATACATCCAGTGTCTCAGACATACTGTAACTCACACATATATTTTTACAAGCACAAAGACAGTCACACACCCTATCAAACAGCAACGGAGAGAGTTATTCACTCACATAGTCACACAGCACTAATGTATGCAGCAGTACCAGAGCTAGTTACACACACCGTTAGATACCCCAACACTAAGACACCTACTCAGTTATTCATACAGCCACTTGTATATAGATTGACATACCCCTAGGTTTACTAAGAGAGCCACTCTGATACTGACATTTATACACTACGGAAACACTCACACACCCTTACAGGGTTTGATGTAGTCACTCGGATTTGTACTCAAGCGCTGAGACAAGCAACTCACCTATCAAGACAAGTAGTTGTTTACACATCTGTCAGGCCTGCTATTGCAGAGCCTGTGTGTGCAGTTTTACTGCTAAGTCAACTTGGCTTTTAAAAGCCTTTCACAGGACATACATTACTATTCTACTACATATAGGTAACTCTTAAGGTAGGCCATAGGTATTTATATAGGAACTTAAGTGGTTACAGTATGTAGTTTATTAAACATAATAAAAAGCTAAATATATTCTTTTGTTTGTCTGCAGGGGTCTACTTTTACTTAAAACAGATACTTAATGCCAAATAAAACACACAAAGATGAAAGAAACAGAAGAAAGGATACCATCTTCTTACAGCACAGAAAGAAAAGGGACAATGTGGTTAAATAGAACTACTGGTAAAAACTAAGAAGTTCCTTAAAATAGTACGTGGAAACCTACAATGTGCACATATCCAAGTTAATAAAATGGAAAGTCTCAAACCAGCTAAGAAAGGGAAAAAAGTAAGTGACAGCAAGACTAATATATGAAAGGAGATAGTTTAACAAGGAAAAAGAGGCAGTTTAAAGAAATTAGACTCCAAATGTTCCGTATTTGGGTAACTCAGAATCTCATATGTACTGTGAAACAGTATAAAAGGAGAAGAGAAGCATTAAAACAATCGGAATGTGTTGAGACTGTAGTTGATAAGACATCTGCCCTGAAGAGGAAGCTATTTATTTTGATACTGAGCAAAATGAGAACACTAGATAGTTTTCAGTGGCGAATGGAAGCATTCTTCCAATACTGAGTCTTTCTTTAATGAAGGAATGCTACTTACAAAAGGACACATTAGAGCATGCAGATGAAACAACTGGTTGATGTTATGAGATGAAGGTTGAGGATCGTACTCCCATTCCAAAAGAGAAGATGGTTCTGAGGAATGTTGATCGCTGAAAAGGTACAGTGACGACATAGACAGGCCCTTCTACATAAATGGAAATGTAGCAGTACTTGCAGTGTTCCACAGGATTTAATTGATTTGTTAAGAAATTTCCTATGTATCTTTCTGCACAAAAGTGTAAAAAAGAAAGATGTGATTTTACAAGTACTAGATCCATGCAAATTAAGAAAGTATACAAATATTGTAGGACATTCATTACCCTATCTATCTAAGAAAGTGTGTCAAAGCAGCTTTCATCACTTTAGAATGTTAGGCGTTGACCACTCTAAAATTCTAAATATAGTTAGGAGGCTGTACTAAATGAAAACTCATGCCCTGTGTTTAGGTGTAATCAATAGAACTCTTTTGTATGGTACAGTAGCAGAGGAAGAAAAAGGTTTTGAACATTTTCAATTTCTTTTCTTTGATCCTGAATAGATGTCTAGGGAAAATGAGGAGTTGGAATATATAGCACCATCTGCGTAGTCCCCCAAGGCTCAGCCCTCAGTCCAACCCCCTTCAACACCAATACAACAACACTTGCAGACATTGTCATAACACATAACATCAGCATAATCTCATACTCCAATGACACACAGATTGTCCTCTCATTTTCAGCAGACCCCACCATGACAAAGACCAGCTTCACCACTGCATGAAGAACATCTCAGCCTGTATAAAGAACAACTGCCTGAAGCGCTGCACTGGTTAAACTGAAGTACTGGTCTTCGGCAGACACACCACCCACTGGAGCGACTCCTGGTGGCCATCAGAACTCTGTCCCACTCTCACTCAGAAACACCGTGCCTGCAACCTTGGCATCATCCTAGACAGCAAACTCTCCATGAAACACCAGATAAACACTGTCTCCTAAGCCTGGTTCCACACTCTATGTATCTTCCACAGAATCTATGGAGGAACCACTACCAAATTCATGAGAAGACTCCAGACAATATAGAACACAGCAGATAGGTTGATCCTCAACCTGCCAAAGAGATACCACATCACCCAGTACCTCAATGGCCTCCACTTGCTCCCCATCCAGAAAATATGCCAATTTAGACTACTGACCCACACCTACAAAGCCCTCCATGACCAAGGAACTGCCTGCATGAGCCACTGCCTGAATTTCAACCTAGCACCCAGGTACTTCCTCTCCGCTGACATTGCCCTCACACAGATTCCACACATCCGCCACTGCCGCTTCGGAGGACGTTCCGTTTCCCACCTCACCACAAAGCCTTGGAACTCACTTACCCTCCACCTCCATAGCTCACCCTCACTGACAGACTTCAGGTAAGGACTCAAGACCTGGCTCTTCGACTGACACCCACAGCACAGCACCTGGATACCCTAGTGGGTGATAAGCCTTTCTACATAAATACAGTTTGATTGATTGATTGAAACAGGTGTAGAAGAACAGGACACTTATTAGTGTTGATAATGTTACAGAGAGATTAGGAAGTTTAACACGGTTTCTTCTGAGAAAACAAAATGCTTGTATTAATTGCCAATGCACTCAATACAAAAGTCAAACTTGCAATGTGTTTCAAATGCTAGTTTCTAACTATGCCCACAGAGGTAGGACATGTACAGAAAGAAGAAAAAGAAATGCAGAGAGAAGCAACAGAAGTCCACAAAGACGAAGAAAAGTGCAGGAAGAAGGAAGACATGCAGAAAGAACAAACAGAGCAGCAAAAAGAGGCCTTGTTGCAAAATCATCCAGTAACCTCAATTTTTTCAGATGGGTACTGGCGGTAACTGACTCTGACTAACCAGTCCTATAACCACTGCTATGTAAAAAGACACTTAGAATACAGTTAAAACACCTACATACACCAGGGAACACTATGCGTTGGAGTACTGACTGCATGATTAGAGTACTGCAAGGAGAGTGCCTGGGTGAATGTATAAGTGGTTGGGTTTTCGCGCAGTGAATGGATTAGTACATGGTGCTAAATGGGACACTAGAGGAGTGCAAAGGGAGTGACAGGGTGTTTGCTGAAAGTGTATGGATACTGACTAGGGAATTGAAGGTGTGAAAGACAAGTGTGTAGGTGGTTAGAGGACTACATGCATAGTGGATAGGTGTTTGAAGCAGTCCATGTGCTAAGGCCTGGCTCAGTGCATGAGTACTTGGTTACTAACTGAATGATTAGAGTACAGCAAGGAGAGTGCCTGGGTGAATTTATAAGGGGTTGGATTTTGGCGTAGTGAATGGATTAGTACATGGTGCTGAATGGGTCACTGGAGGAGTGCAAGGGGAGTGACAGGGTGTTTGCTGGAAGTGTACGTATACTGACTGGGGAATTGAAGGTGTGAAAGACAAGTGTGTATGTGGTTAGAGTACTGCATGCATAGTGGATAGGCATTTGAAGCAGTCCATCTGCTAAGGCCTGGCTCAGTGCATGAGTACTTGGGTACTGACTGAATGATTAGAGTACTGCAAGGAGAGTGCCTGGGTGAATTTATAAGTGGTTGGGTTTTGGTGCAGTGAATGGATTAGTACATGGTACTGTATGGGTCATTAGAGGAGTGCAAGGGGAGTCACATGGTGTTTGCTGGAGTGTATGGATATTGACTAGGGAATTGAAGGTGTGAAAGGCAAGTGTGTAGATGGCTAGAAGACTGCAAACATAGAGGATAGGTGTTTGAAGCAGTCCATGTGCTAAGGCCTGGCTGACTGCATGAGTACTTGGGTACTGACTGAATGATTAGAGTACTGCAAGGAGAGTGTCTGGGTGAATTTATAAGAGTTTGGGTTTTGGTGCAGTGAATTGATTAGTGCATGGTGCTGAATGGGTCACTGAAAGATTTCAAGGGGAATGACAGAGTGTTTGCTGGAGTGCATGTATACTGACTGGGGATTTGAAGGTGTGAAAGACAAGTGTGTAGGTGAATAGAGAACTGCATACATAGTGGATAGGGATTTGAAGCAGTCCATGTGCTAAGGCTTGGCTTACTGCATGAGTACTTGGGTACTGACTGAATTATTAGAGTACTGCAAGGAGAGTGCCTGGGTGAATTTATAAGTGTTCGGGTTTTGACGCAGTGAATGGATAAGTGCATGGTGCTGAATGGGTCACTGGAGGAGTGCAAGGGGAGTGAAAGGGTGTTTGCTGGAATGTACGTATACTGACTGGGGAATTGAATGTGTGAAAGACAAGTGTGTTTATGGTTAGAGGACTGCATAAATAGTGGATAGGCGTTTCGAAGCAGTCCATCTGCTAAGGCCTGGCACAGTGCATGAGTACTTGGGTACTGACTGAATGATTAGACTACTGCGAGGAGAGTGCCTGGGTGAATTTATAAGTGGTTGAGTTTTAGTACAGTGAATGGATTAGTACATGGTACTGAATGGATCACTAGAGGAGTGCAAGGGGAGTCACAGGGTGTTTGCTGGAGTGTATGGATACTGATTAGGGAATTGAAGGTGTGACAGGCAAGCGTGTAGGTGGTTAGAGGACTGCATACATAGAGGATAGGTGTTTGAAGCAGTCCATGTGCTAAGGCCTGGTTCACTGCATGAGTACTTGGGTACTGACTGAATGATTAGAGTACTGCAAGGAGAGTGCCTGGGTGAATTTATAAGTGTTTGGGTTTTGGTTAAGTATGGGCGGAAAATCCGTTCCGCTCGCGGATTTTGCGGATTTTCGGTAAATTCGCAATCCGCGAGATTCGCGAATTTCCCGCAAAATCCGCAAATCCGCGAGCAGCGGATTTTATGGCTTGTTCGCACTGTTCGCATGAGTTCGCGGCTTCCCAGTTCAACTTCGCGCCCCGCGAATAAGCGCTAAATTGCAGAAATACGATCTTAGCAAAACTGAAACTACTTACCAGGTTCAAAAGTTCAAGCTCATCATTAGTAGCCATTTCCTGTAGTGCTTCCTGAGGGGCCCCTCCAGAGTTCAGTTGCCTACTTGCAACTATTATGTGACCCTGCTCTGACCCTCAGAATAGTTACACATATGCCACAAAGGTCCTGAATTACAGCTAAGGGAGACAAGCAGGAGCCAGGCTGGAAGTTCAAATCCAGTGACACATTAATCAGCCCCTAATTCATTATTGTCAGTTGGGGCAGGGCAGGTGTTGTAACTAATTTTGCAACAATGAAAGCACTTAGCAAGTGCAAAAGATCACTAATCAGGAAGCACTAAGGAAGCAGGTGCCAACTAAAAAAATATTCTGTGACACATTAATCAGCCCCAAATTAATTCAGGTCACTTGAGGCAGGGAAGGTGTGCTTTGCTTTGCCACAATAATGTACACTGGACAACCAGAGGGTGCTGTGATGAAACAGAGGGTGGCATGGGTGAGCCAGAGGGTGGCATGGGTGAACCAGAGAGTGGCAGTGGTGACAGAGGGTGGCAGTGATGAAGAAGAGTGTCCCAAACAGGCTGGACACGTAGAAACACCGAGTTCGCAAAACTTGCGACCCGACAGGTAAGTTCGCGTTTGCGAAATTGTACAAAAACCCTCGTGAACTGGCAGAAACCCGCGCGAACACACAAAAAAAAATCCGCAAATTCGCGAGAATTCGCGGATTTTGCAGATTGCGAGTTCGCAAATCCGCAAAATTTGCGAACGCGAGATTCGCAAAATTCGCCCATGCTTAGTTTTGGTGCAGTGAATGGATTAGTGCATGGTGCTGAATGGGTCACTGGAAGATTTCAAGGGGAATGACAGGGTGTTTGCTGGAGTGTATGTATTCTGACTGGGGAATTGAAGGTGTGACAGGCAAGTGTGTAGGTGGTTAGAGGACTGCATACATAGAGGATAGGTGTTTGAAGCAGTCCATGTGCTAAGGTCTGGCTCACTGCATGAGTACTTGGGTACTGACTGAATGATTAGAGTACTGTAAGGTGAGTGCCTGGGTGAATTTATAAGTGTTTGGGTTTTGACGCAGTGAATGGATTTGTACATTGTGCTGAATGGGTCCCCCGAGAAGTGCAAGTGGAGTGACAGGGTGTTTGCTTGAAGTGTATTTATAATGACTGGGGAATTGAAGGTGTGAAAGACAGGTGTGTTTATGGTTAGAGGACTGCATACGTAGTGGATAGGGGTTTGAAGCAGTCCATGTGCTAAGGCGTGGCTCACTGCATGAGTACTTGGTTACTGACTGAATGATTAGAGTACTGCAAGGAGGGTGCCTGGGTGCATTTATAAGTGTTTGGGTTTTTGTACAGTAAATGGATTAGTACATGGTGCTGAATGGGTCACTAGAGGAGTGCAATAGGAGTGACATGGTGTTTCCTGGAAGTGTATGGATACTGACTGGGGAATTGAAGGTGTGAAAGACAAGTGTGTAGGTGGTTAGAGGACTGCATGCATAGTGAACAGGTATTTGAAGTATTCCATGTGCTAAGGCCTGGCTTGCTATATGAGTACTTGGGTACTGACTGAATGATTAGAGTACTTCAAGAAGAGTGCTTGGGTGAATTTTTAAGTTCTTGGGTTGTGGCGCAGTAAATTGTTTAGTACATGTTGCTGAATGGATCAGTAGAGGAGTGCAAGGGGAGTGATAGGGTGTTTGCTCGAAGTGTATGGATACTGACTAGGAAATTGAAGTTGTGAAACACAAGTGTTTAGGTGGTTAGAGGACTGCATGCATAGTGGATAGACGTTTGAAGTAGTCCATGTGCTAAGGCCTGGCTCAGGGCATGAGTACTTGGGTACTGACTGAATGATTAGAGTACTGAAAGGAGAGTCCCTGGGGGAATTTATAAGTGGTTGGATTTGGCGCAGTGAATGGAGTAGTACATGGTACTGAATGGGTCACTAGAGGAGTGCAAGGGGAGTGACAGGACGTTTGCTAGAGTGGATGGATACTGACTAGGGAATTGAGGGTGGGAAAGACAAGTGTGTAGGTGGTTAGAGGACTGCATACAAAGTTGATAGGGGTTTGAAGCAGTCCATTTGCTAAGGCTTGCCTTACTGCATGAGTACTTGGGTACTGACTGAATGATTAGAGTACTGCAAGGAGAGTGCCTGGGGAAATGTATAACTCTTTGGGTTTTGGCGCAGAGAATGGATTAGTACATGGTGCTGAATGGGTCACTAGAGGATTTCAAGGGCAGTGACAGGGTGTTTCCTGGAAGTGTATGGATACTGGGTGGGAAATTGAAGGTGTGAAAGACAAGTGTGTAGGTGGTTAGAGGACTGCATGCATAGTGGATAGGCGTTTGAAGCAGTCCATGTGCTAAGGCCTGGCTCGCTGTATGAGCAGTTGGGTACTGACTGAATGATTAGAGTACTGCAAGAGAGTGCTTGGGTGATTTTGTAAGTGCTTGGGTTGTGGCGCAGTAAATGGATTAGTACATGGTGCTGAATTGATCAGTAGAGGAGTGCAAGGGGAGTGACAAGGTGTTTGCTCGAAGTGTATAGAGACTGACTAGGAAATTGAAGGTGTGAAAGACAAGTGTGTACGTGGTTAGAGGACTGCATGCATAGCGTATAGGGGTTTGAAGCAGTCCATGTGCTAAGGCCTGGGTCACTGGATGAGTACTTGGGTACTAACTGAATGATTGGAGTACTGCAAAGAGAGTGCCTGGGTGAATTTATAAGTAACCCTGGGCGGTGAACATCGCTTCGCTCGCGGAGTGCGCAAAGTTGCTGCAACTTCGCACTTCGCAGTGAATGCAAAGTTGTCGAATGTTTCGCATTCTACAAAGTAGCGTAGTTGTTTTCTTCTTTGCGCGCTCAATAGCGTTCTCGCTTGCGCGGTAACAACTTACCGTGGTTCTGCGTTCGCCTTCTCGATTTTCTCTACCGGTCACATACTTCACGAGGTTTGGAATCGGCCGCACAATCCCAATAGACTGTGCGAATGTGAACACGCCATTTGGATGCGCGATCACGTCATTCGGACGTGCGAATCTTCCTTCCGGCGCAGTGTTGGTAAGATCGCATTTCCGAACACGCAGAAACTACAATCTGGCACAGAATATCTCTCGAGCATGATAAAACCTTCTCAAAAATTATCATTTTGCTCAGAAAAACCCCTCAGATTGTGATTTGGTTGTAGTCTTTTGTGAAAGTTGTCCTCTATTTTTTTCTATTATTTTTTTCAAGAGGAAGGAAATGCCCCTGAGTCTCCAACTTACTGTTCCTGTCCATCAGGCTCCTCCCAGTGCTTTGCCCATGCGCTGTTCACTTTTATTTGGTTTTGAAGCTGGAAGGATCACTTTTTGTGTATGTCTGCTGCATCATATCATTGGAATTGATTTATTGAGGACTTTTGGATTTGAAATTTAATTTTACAAGTAAGTTGGAGAATTGGTGTACATGTCTGTTTGATTTGGGCTTTTTTTACCAGCAATTTTCTGGGCTTTTCAATCCTTGTTAAAAATGATTGTCGAGGGAGGCTTGTACTTTCATGAGGGGCCAAGTTGTATTTCTTTGAAATTTCATCCAGTAGGCCCAGAGGTACCCATGGGTCCAACCATGTTTCTGTGGAGTCTGTTGAATTTCAAGTTTTTCAACATCATGAATGACACTGGATTCAATTGCAAACTGTGTTTTTTGGAGTGGAATTTCAGTTTTTGGGTTAATTAAATATTGGCTTTTCAGCCAATAGGTAAACCTAGGAGTTCATATAGTTAGTGTAGGCCTGCTTGAGTTCATTATATGTACTTTCTGTGGGTGGCCTGGCCATGTGGTGGCGGCCATTCTGTGGGACCAGCCACTGTGCTTTTGCCATCGGCCTCCAAGATTGTGGCCTACTCTGCCAGTAGGCCCAGAGGCACTACTCAAGTCAGCATGGGGTGCATGAAAGTTAAACAACTGTTGTTGTGGTGTTTGTTTAATTCGTAACATCATGTATGGCATGTATGGCTTTGGATTGATTTGCAAAATGTGGTTTTTGGGATGGAATTTCAGGTTTTGGGTGTGTGTTAAATAATAGGGATTTTCCTGCCAGTAGGTAACCCTAGGAATTCAGCTCATGTAGTTTTGGTAACTTTGCACAGTGCGACAACGCTACCATAAAGTTTTTGTCTTCTTCGCGCGCTCAATCTGCGTGCTCGGGCACACAATTACGACTTTTTGTACAGTTCGCGCTGCCGAATACGCTGAATTTGCAATCTCGTGAGCATTATGTCTCGAGTTGCATAAAACCTTCTTGAAAATGATGATTTTGTTCTATTTGGTAAGAAAATTCCTCAGGTTGTCATTTGGTTGTAGTTTTTGGAGCATGAAGTCATTTTTGTGTTTTCATTTTTCTTTTAAAAGAGGAAGGAAGTTCCCCAGAGACCTCAACTTCCTGTTCCTGTCCTTTGTATGTACTTTGTTGTTTGAGGGTGGGCTGACCATGTTGGCGGCGGCCATTTTGTGAAGCCAAGCATTGTGCTTTTGCAGTAGGCATGCATTGTCTGCCTTCTCTTTCTTTTCATGTTGTTGTGGGTGACCAGGTCATGTGGCTGCGGCCATTTTGTGTGACCTTCCACTGTGCTTTTTCCATAGGCCTCCAAACTTGTGGCCTATTCTGCCAGTAGGCCTAGAGTCCCAGAGGTAGTCATCGGGGGTGCTTGATGTGGCTGTTTCTATGTTGTCTGTTGAATTTAAACATCATTTAGGGCATGGATGGCATTGGATTGAATTCCTGAATGTGGTGTTTGGGGTGTAGTTAACTTTTTGGATGTGTGTTAATAAATGCCTTTGTTGTATGTGTTGTTGTTGTGTAACTTTCCAACCTTTTTAGCCATGCGGATTTTCTTTTTTGCATGAAAGCTGTGATGTGTAACAGGCATCCTCCTTTGTCTGGCCATTTAGGGATATAGGCCTGCTTGAGTTTATTGTATGTACATTCTTGTTGGTGGGCTGACCATGTGGGTGGTGGTCATTTGGTGAAGACGGCATTGTGCTTTTCCCATAGGCCTGCATTGTTTGTTTTTTATTCCTTTTTTTGTGAGCGCCTGGCCATGTGCTGGCGGCCATTTTGTGGGACCAGCCACTGTGCTTTTGCCATAGGCCTCCAAGCTTGTGGGCTACTCTGCCAGTAGGCCCAGAGGTACTACTCAAGTCATCATGGGTGCATGAAAGTTAAACAACTGTTTTTGTGGTGTTTGTTTAATTTGTAACATCATGTATGGCATGGATGGCTTTGGATTGATTTGCAAAATGTGTTTTTTGGGGTGCAATTTCAGTTTTTGTGTGTTTTTAATTAAATATAGTTTTTTTTTCTGCCAGAAGGTAACCCTAGAAATTCAGCTTGCGTAGTTTTGGTAACTTTGCACAGTGCGACAACGCGACCTTATAGTTTTTGTCTTCTTTGCGCGCTCAATCTGCGTGCTCGGGCATGCGACAATGACTTTTTGTACAGTTCGGGCTGCCGAACACGCCGAATTTGCAATCTCGCGAGCAATATGTCACGAGTTTCATAAAACCTTCTCAAAAATTATGATTTTGTTCATTTAGTTAAAAAAACTTCTCAGGTTGTCATTTGGTTGTAGTTTTTGGAGCATGGAGTCATTTTTCTGTTTTCTTTTTTTTTTTAAAAGAGGAAGGAAGTTCCCCAGAGACCTCAACTTCCTGTTCCTGTCCTTTGTATGTACTTTGTTGTTTGAGGGTGGGCTGACCATGTGGGTGGCGGCCATTTTGTGAAGCCAAGCATTATGCTTTTGCCATAGGCATGCATTGTCTGTCTTCTCTTTCTTTTTATGTTGTTGTGGGTGGCCAGGCCATGTGGTGGCGGCAATTTTGTGTGACCTTCCACTGTGCTTTTGCCATAGGCCTCCAAACTTGTGGCCTATTCTGCCAGTAGGCCTAGATTCCCAGAGGTAGTCGTCGGGGTGCTTGATGTAGCTGTTTCTATGTTGTCTGTTGAATTTAAACAACATTTAGGGCATGGATGGCATTGGATTGAACTCTCAAATGTGGTGTTTGGGGTGTAGTTAACTTTTTGGATGTGTGTTAATAAATGCCTTTGTTGTATATGTTGTTGTTGTGTAACTTTCCAACCTTTTTAGCCATGCGGAATTTCTTTTTTGCATTACGCTGTTATGTGTAACAGGCATCCTCCTTTTTCTGGCCATATAGGGATATAGGCCCGGTTGAGCTCATTGTTTTCTGGGCTTTACCCAATTGCCTGTGATGAGTGACCATGTGGCTGGGGGCCATAGTGGTGGTAGTAGTAGTGTGCTGTTTTGTTTTTGCCACATAGGCCTTTGTGTCTTTCCATTGTTCCTTTTGGCTTACTGTTTCCATCCCCATTGCTATCTCCTGCAGGTCACTGATGCTGCATCCATCCGACATGATGCACAAACTAAGGATAAACAAGTTCCACTTCCACTACATTTGTATTTCAGTTCTTTGCTATTCTTACTCTTACTGAGTGTACTAACACTACAAGTAATTAAAATAAAGCAAAACAAATTCCACATTTGACTGATGTTCTTCTGCCTTCTTTGTGTGTAGGTGCACAAAAGACTGAGGAGGAGGTGTCTGTCATCATTCATCGCCCGTTGTACTGCCAGACAGACGTCCTTCTGTTGTACGAGACATGTGGTGTGACCTGACCAGACATTTCTGCAACTTGTGCAACTGAGTGCTGCTGACATCTGAAGAAGATGGGCCCAAAGAAAGCAGTTACCAGGTCCTCCAAGACCAAGAAAGTTGCTGAGAAGAAGAAGGAAGAACAGAAGAAGGAAGTGACACTTAAGTCTGGTGTTGACCCAAAACCTTTTTTGGGAACAAAGAAGTATGCCTGCAGCAGCGGTGTCCGGGGAGCAAGCTTGGGGCAGCACCCCCGCATCAGTGGGCCCACCCCACCAACCCAGGCCCAAGCAGATGAGTGTGGAAGAGGTAGCCAACCTAATGGTGGAAAGCAGTGATGCTGAGCCTGACCCAAACTTATCGCTATCTCAAAATAGTACACAATTAACGCATGAGGGTACACAGCACATAAGTGGTGAACAACTACAACTGCAACCAACACCTGCAATAGTAGTTGTTGTTCCTCCTGAAGTAGGGGCAGTTCAGGAAATTGAGCCTCATGCAGAGCAAGAAGAAGAGGAAGCCACTCATGCAGGAGATTTATTGTCTTCCAAATTCCCACCAAGGAAAAGGAGGGTTAGTCCATTGAATTATCCGCCAAGCATCCCTTCTGATAATCTAGATCTAACTTGAGAGCCACAACAACCTGAGCATGAGAGGGAGACACATTCCAAGACCAGGCTAGGGAAAAGGAAGGTTCCAGAAAGCCTTACACTTATGGAGGTCGAAGTAGAACAGCAGGATAATGATGCTGATGAGTCTGACCCAGTCATCACAAGCATCACTCCCGGCCCGAGGACATCGAGACCAACATTTTTTACCTGATCCAGAATGGCTTTGATTAGTAGGGATGGATGTAGAAGGCATACCTTCAACACAGGCAACACCAACACGACCTCCAGCTTCCATATTTACATTAGCAAAGGGCCGGCAGCGTCCTACATCCAGCACAAGCACAACCTCAGCAGAAGTAGGTAGTGGTACTACTGCACAGCCACATAGTCAAATTCAACATACACCCTCCAGTTCATCCGGCATTGGAAGTGGCACCTCTAGCAGGAGACATAAGTTAAGCTCCCCAGTATGGGACTTCTTTACGGTTAGCGTAAACGAAGGAGAGCATTGCTATATGCCCCAGTTGTAATTCCTCTGTTAGTCGTGGTAAGCTTGGTACAAACTATGGTACTGGAGGCCAAATGACCCATTTGAAAAAACACAACACAATAAGGTGAGAGGACCACATTTGTAGCATAAAAACTGGAACCATTGATGTTGGTGGGGATAAACTAGTACAAGGTCCACTCGCGGTCACACAGGAAGAAGGAGAAGAAGAGGGAGACATTCTATCTGGTAGTGGTACACAAAGAAGCCCTGTCCCCAGCACTGCAGTGGTACAGCCCACATCCTCCGCATCAGCAACATCTCAGCGGCAGAAGAGTAAGAGTCAGCCGGAGACACCAAGGAGTACTGCGATGCAAAGTGCTGCGTCGAGCCGAATAGAAAGAAATACCACGCAGCATACCATTCTTAGCATGTTTACTAGACAGGAGGGAAAGTACGAACGCAACCACTTAATAGCACGTTTGTACAATGCTAAGCTGGCTAAAATGTTAGCACTGGATCTTCTCCTTTTTTCTTTTGTTGAAGGGGTGGGTTTTCTGGAATTTTGACAACCATTTGCCCAAAATGAAAGGTTCCCATGCGTTACTATTTTGCCAGAGTTGCTGTTCCAGCTGGACATCACGACTTGCTGGAATTGCTTGAAAAAGCCTTACAATAGAGTGCTGTTCATAGTATCCACCTGACAACAGACATTTGGACCAGTTGCCAAGCCACTGATTACATGTGCATCACTGCACACTGGATATCTTTTTCAGGTGTTAGAGAAAAGCTATCTGCAGGCGTTGACACTGTTGAGATTTTTAATGAGACCAGCAGACATGCAACTGTAGCCATGTTTGCTATGGAGAAATCTCATACTGCTGCAAACATTTTGGCTGAGTTTAGCAGCAAAGTCTTTGAATTGCAGTGACCAAGAGGGCTTAACATTGGTTTTGTTGCCACGGACAATGGCAGTAATGTAGTTAATGCCATGAAAGATGGTGGCTATTTCAGGGTCCCGTGTTTGGCACACTGCATTAACATTGTTTTTCAAGACTTTCTGAAAATAGAAAGCAAAGTCAGCAACTTACTGACCACCTGCAGAAGAATATGCACACATTTCAACCATTTTTTTTAAAGCCAGGAAGCAGGTAAGGGTCATTCAACGTGAGCATAAAATGCCAGTCAAAGCACTCACCCAGGAGGTGCCAACACGTTGGAACTCAACTTATTACATGCTTGATCGTCTGTTTGAGCAGTACATACCACTGAATGCTTAGGTCATGACAAGAACATTAGGGGATCCTACTGTGAAAGCCATGACCGTTGAGCTGTGGCAATGGGACCTCTTTAAATGCCTGGCAGAGATGCTTCTACCTTTTGAGGTCTTCACAGGTGCAGTCAGCAGGAGGACTGTACTTTGGGTCAAGCTATCGCATTGTTGTACGTGCTAGAGCAACAACTGAAGGAGGTGTCTGAAAACATACGAAGGTGTGGAAGACAAAGTGGATGCATGTTATTTGGCGAACGCCTTAGCCGTCCACTTATCTGACAATACAAGGATTCAAAATAAGATTGTGTCACATCGACATTACATTACTGCCACAATTTTGGATCCACGGTACAAATGATTTCTGAACAGTAATGCAGTAATTCCTTTTTCAGAAGGGGATGTTGCGAAGTGCAAAACTTTAATAGCTGAGGAAGCCACTCATTTAGAAAACGAACGGCTCTCAATTAGAGGCCTGCCAGTGCCAGCCCAGGACCGTCAAGTACTACACGGCATCCAGAGTCAAGTTCTTCTTCAGAGCATGAGAGCAGTGCGTTTGCTTCCCAGCAGTCACCAACACTACCAATAATATCAAGAACAGCACCAACAGTATCTGATTCATCAGACACAGCAAAAAAAATAGCTGCTTGGTATCTACAGAAAGGGATGGGTAAGTCCGTTGCTGGTGCAAAGTCAACAGAGGCCAAGCAAATCGGAGCACCCCTGAACATTGAGCGAATGGTCCAGGCCTATCTGGATGACACATCAGAGGTCTTCATGGAGCAAAGCCCATTGGCGTATTGGTATGGGAAAAGAAGCCAATGGCCAGTGCTCAGCAGGCTGGCGATAAAGTATCTGGCTTGCCCTATCGCCAGTGTCTCTTCTGAGCGTGTTTTCAGTGCTGCTGGTGCCATTGTAACTGTGAAAAGGACCAGTCTCTCACCCAAAAGCGTGGAGAAGTTAACCATGATCAAAATGAATCAGCAGTTCATACCACCGGACTACAAAATACGTGAATCACAGCAGGATGAGGAGAGCGACTCCGAAGACATAAGTAGTGGGTTACATGACCTACTTCTGTCCGAACCATCAGAGTTGGAGGACGAGCTCATCTTCCCTGACAACTAGGCTTTCTAATTGTTACTTTTTCCCTCCCTTTATTTGGTGGTATATGTATATCTGTCTTTCTGGTTCAAATCAAACCACAACAAATCCATCACCACCTTCTCTTATTTTTATTTACCTATTGGAGTTGCACGTCTGTGCATTTAACTGTCCACTCCACTCCTCAGAGTCCTGCTCCATCTTCCCGACTCACCCTAAATACATTTCCATCTTGCCAGACATTGGATGGAGATGGAGAGACGAGAGGCAAGATGGCTGCCGACAGTCCGTAGGGGGTAGCAGCACCCAAGCCACTCTCCTGCACTCACTGCTTGTCTAGCGTCTAATGCATGCTGGTATGGCTCAGAGCTGATCTGCAGTCGTATTCTTTCTGCTACATTGGACGATGAGATGCTGGAGGGCCTCTATAGTCTGGAGATTACATCTGCTTGGTCGTTTTTGCCAGTGGAGATAGAGGCATGGACATTGCATAGCAGGAAGCTAGACTTGAGAGCACCGAGAAGCGCCTGGCAGACGGCACTGTCTAAGGTTAAGAAGAGGATTACATCGTGCCAGGAGATCTGGGAGGCTTTCAAGCGTGTCATGGCCCCTAAAGTGCTGAGGATTATTAAGAGCACCCAGAGGCGAGAAGAAGTGGAGACATCTAGTGAGCCCGATACTCCTGCTGTAAATCTGAGAACTAAGGCACAACAAAGGGCACAGACTCGCAGAGAAGCGGCAAAAAAACGTGAGGAGGAGCGATTGCTGGCAAGCCAGAAGAGGAGAGAAGAGCGACGTAAGGAATTACCTGTACTGGACCTGGCCACAGAATCTCAGAGGGAAGCGATCCTGCGTCAGCCCCTGATTTTTGAATCATTTCAGGCACGTGGATTATCACCTTCTTCTTCATCGGCGGCGGTGAGAGGTTCGCTGAGAGTTGAAATGGAGCCAGCTCCGGCGTCTATTGCAATGGTGTGCGCTGAGCCAGGATCTGAAACAGGCTTGCTGCAGAGGGCTGCGGGGGGTGTACCCGCCGTAGTGGATGGCGCGGAGTCTGGCCCACAGATGGAGTTGCTGACGAAAACCGGAATGGCAGAGTTGGCAACGGAGCTTGCAGGGCGCTCGGCGGCAGCGGTGGTGGAAGCCGCAAGAGTCAGAGATAACGAGACATGTGAAGTGACTGGAGCGGCGGGTGCAGAGGCGGGAGCGATGGCTCAGCATTCGCTTCCATCGGAGGTTACAGAATGTATACCTCATGATTCTTTAGTAGGCGGGGTGTCCAATGGGGGCGGAGCCAAAAGCATGGAGGTGAAGGAGGTGGAGGTGAAGCGTCTTAGAGAAGGAGGAGGAGCTGGAGGAGCGGGCCTATTGAGAGATCCTGGGGGAGAGGGGGAACATAGTGCCTGTACCGGGCTGGAGCTGGAAATGTGCAACGTGGATGCCAGCACACTGGATGATAGAGGCAGCGGAGGTAATGTGGAAAACACGAACTCACAAGAAGCAATAGGTATGAACAAAAGCATGCATGAGATAGCTGTACTGCCCCAAGTAATGGATGTGTATACGAATGTGGGTCTGGGAGCGAAGCAGAGTGCTCCACAGGGGGAAATGCAAACTTTAAACACAGGATATACCGAACGCCGGAGCATGCAACAAGATCCTACAAAGGAGGCGGAAATATCTGTGCGATCAGTAGTATTGGCGGATGGCTCATGTAAAAGTGCAAAGGAGCCTGTAAATGAGCCTGAAGCTGCAAAAAGCGGTGATGAACGTGCATCTGTTGAGACTGTCATTAGCATAGAAGAAGGGCTGAATATCGGCAACATAGTTAAATCACAAACTACAATACTAACTGTAGCAGCAACTGGAGTTAAGAAAGTACCAGTATCAAACCAAGGAGCAATCCCTAAGGATAAGGGTAAGGGCAGGGGTAAGGGGGAAACTAAACCTTTTTCTTCTACTAAAAGGTTACTATATAGCGATGACAGTGATTATAATGAGTTGGTGGAGGAGGAGGAGGAGGAAGAGGAGGAAGAGGAGGAAGAGGAGACGGAATCACCGATCACTTCTTCTGTAGAGTCGGAGAACTCTTCATTGAGTGAATCCCAAGAGTCTGAGACTTGTTCCCTACGTCTAGAGAAGGCGCAGAGTAGAACGGTGAAAGAAAGTAATCCGAAACCCAACATTAAAAGCAAAACTCATAAGATTAGGGGAAGATCCCGAGTAAGAAATAGCAAGATAGGAACTCTGCAGCAAAAGGGCATATCTAAAATGCCGGATTGGGATAAGTCAGATACAGACCCGCACAAGGATAAATTTGATCTTTTACTCTCCACAATGCAACAGATACAAGGGGAAGCCCGGCTGGAAAGCCAAAGAGCCAAGCGGGCCAACAAGAAAATACAGAGATCTCTCCACAAAGTACAGGAAATGTGTGCTGAAGCGACAGGTAGATTGATGGAGGTAGAACAGAGGACTGGCAAAATGGAGGATGAGATGGTAAAGATGCAAGAATTCAGGTAGATGCAGGAGAAAACAGAATCTGACATACTTTGGAAGTTGGAAGACTTCGAAAATCGACAGAGGAGAAATAATATAAGACTGCTTGGAGTGGAGGAAGGCAAGGAAGGAGGAGATATAAGAGCCTTTGTCGTAGATTTGCTGAAAGGCGCGTTTCCAGAGATGGACGCATGGGACTGGGACAAAGAAGTGCAACGAGCGCACCGTTTTCCCCTTGTACAGAAAAAGGGTAGTGCAGGCGTAAGAGCAAGGGCAATTCTTGTCTATGTGGGAAACTATCTGTTAAGAGAGGAAGTGATAATGAAGGCTAAACCCATGAAGAAACGAACTTATAAAGACATAACCTTTTTTGCCCGCCCAGACTTTTGCCATACAACAGTGGAAAGAAGTTGGCGTATGCGGCAACTCATAGTACCATTTCAGAATATAGGCTGTGAAGCCTACTTGCTGTTCCCTTCCCGCCTCAAAGTAGGCTTTAATGGACAATTCAGAATCTTCTTTTCTGAAATCGTTGCGCAAGAGTATTTGACTTTTCTTCGAGAAGAGAGAACACACAGGGATCAAAATATACAATCTGATCGTATAGAGAGTTTAAAACAAGTAGCTTCTATTACAAAGAAATAACTGAGCCTTTTTCTTTTCTTCGAATATTATGATTTAATCTTTGAAAATGATGTATTAAGGGGGAGTGGCTGGGGGAAAGTCCCCTGGGGGGGTGCGGCTGTCACATATAGGTCAGGATTGACCTATTTGCCAGTAAGGGAAAGGGGGGGAGGGAGGGGAGAGAGAAGGGGGAGCGGGGTGGGACTCAGGGGGGGAACAGGGCACGGCAGGACACACAATAGAGAGATGGAGTTCAAAAAGGGCATTTTCTAGTCAAGGGGAACAGGTGGGGTGGCGAAAATTTAAAGGAGGCAATATAAGAAAAAACGCTAATGGCGTGTTGATAATATGCTGGATAACTAAATGGATAGTGTACAGAAGAGAGTGTAGGAGGGAAAAGATATGTGAGAATATGTACGATGGGTGTTAGGGCTGTAACATGGAATGTATGTGGGCTAAATGATCCCCAAAAAAGAGCAAAAATAGCGCTAGCCTTGAAACAAATGAATCTGGATTTTGTATTTATACAGGAAACCCATATTATGACAACACAAGCACACTTCCTGACTCAGCTAGGATTTCATCTTCTAGTGCACTCAAGTCAAGGGGTTAAAAAAAGAGGGGTAGCTATTTTAGCTAGGAATAATAATATTTTAACCAGGAAGAAAGCACAGGACAAATGGGGAAGATGGGCCATGGTTGAGTGCTTTATTGATGGAGAGTGGATAACGTTTGCAACTGTTTATGGCTCAACAGAGGATGACCCTGATATCTTCCAATTTTTAGATGTTGAGCTAGCAACATGGGCAGCAAAAATTATATTGGGAGGTGATTTCAATATTAATGGAGCAGATGGATTAGGGCTGGATTCCTTTGGAAAATATAAAGGCAGGAAAAAAAAAAGTAAACCAGGCACTACATAGTCTGGTTTTAAACAATGCTCTCTCAGATGTGTGGGGGAAAAAGAGAATGGATAATAAAGGCTTTACATATTATTCTGCTCCGCATCGAACATGTGCAAGATTAGATTATTTCTTCATTTCAAGTACCACTATTTCAAATTCAAAGATTAAAAGGTTGCCACGGATCCTTAGTGATCACAACCCTTTAGTACTCACTATGGCAACAAAAACAAACACTAGACAATACACAAATTGGAACTTCGAAAGAGAGCTATTGAAAGACGAAAAATATATAGAACATATGAATAAATGGATTATTGATTTTTTTACTTTTAATAGGGACACAGCAGAAATGGGAGTGGTCTGGGACACCTTTAAAGCTGGAATACGAGGGGAAACAAAGAGCTACAATTCTTATAAAAGGAAACAAATTCAGCTGAGGAATTCAGAACTAGCTCAGAAGGTCCTTAAGGCAGAGGAGAACTTAGAAAATAGTGTTTTGTCGGGGAGGGATTTGGAAAAGGCTTGGATAGAACTAGTGAAAGTAAAAGGTGAGGCAGAGGGCGAAATTGCTAGCAAAGCAGCGAAAATTTATAATATTAAAAGAGAGAAGTGCTATGAGTTAAGCGAGTCAGTAGGCAGAATTTTGGCTACTCGGCAAGGCAACAAGAAGCCGTAGGTATAGTTAGAGAAATTAGGGATACATGTGGCACGGTTCTTTCAGAGTCGAACGAAATAAGAGAAGTTTTTAGGACATTTTATGAGAAGTTGTATGACGATGAACTAGAGGGTCGTGATTCTCAAAGAGATAATGAGGAAATGAAGGAGTACCTCCAAGAGATCCCTATAGACATAATCGAGGAAGAGGAAGCAGATGGATTAGAGGGAGTTTTGCAGACAGAAGAAATCAAGGAGGCAATATGGAATCTGCCCTCTGGTAAAGCAGCAGGTCCTGATCAAATTCCTATAGAATTTTACGAAGTATTTTGGGACTTTTTGATAGAAGAAATAATGAAGGTTATGCAACTGGCACAGCTGGGCAAATCAGCACCTAAGTCATGGGGGAGCGCTGAGGTGGTAGTAATATTAAAGAAAGGGAAAAACCCGGAAGATCCAGGATCGTACAGGCCTATAACTTTACTTAATGCGGACGTAAAAGTCTTTTCCAAAGCATTGGCATCAAGGCTTGCAAGAGTCATTGATAAAATAGTCAGTAGCTGCCAACACGGTTTTATACCAGGGAGAGGAACTACTCATCACATACGAAAAGTAATAACGTTACTCGATGTAACGTCAGTCACAGGAGACCCGATTGCAGTGATGTTACTTGATGCAGAAAAAGCATTTGATCGGGTCTCCTGGGGCTACCTTTGGTATGCTTTAGCAAGAACAGGTATTAAACAAGGTTTTATTAAAGCCCTACAAACTCTCTATCTAAAACCGGTAGCAACTTTACGAGTGAATGGTGGAAATACGGGCCAATTCCAAATAAAAAGAGGGACTAGACAAGGGTGCCCTTGCTCACCGTTATTGTTTGCCATATATATGGACCCATTAATACGCAGAATAGAGACATCTGAGATGATAGCACCTTTAACAACACTCATCGGGCAGTGCAAAATTTTTGCTTACGCAGATGACATTGCTGTAATCTCTCCAAATCCCTCTGAATCTATAGAACACCTTGAACTTGAGGCGATGAAATTTGGAAAGATATCGTGGTATAAATTAAATACATCTAAAACACAGATAATAAAAAATTCATTTACCCCGTGTATAGACAATCGAGTGGTGCAGGAAGGCACGTACTTAGGGGTTATCATAATGCCAGACCTGGATATCTTAGTAGAAAAGAATATCAATCCTTTGATTAAGAAAGTAGAGAAAGACTTGGATAGGTGGGATAAGTTGCATTTGTCAATAGTGGGACGGACGAATATAGTAAAAATGTTGATACTGCCAAAATTTTTATATTTATTTAGAGCAATACCTTTATTATTTGATGGTAAAATATTTAAAAAACTGGAGTGTATAATAAATAGATTCATTTGGGCAAAGGGGAAAACGAGAAGAGCCCTTAGATTCTTGACACTGCCGAGAGAAAGGGGAGGCTGGGGAGTTCCAGACTTAAAATCTTATTACTGGGCGGCGGCTCTACAGAATATGATTGGTATGCTGGGAGGGGAAGAATCAGAAGAGTGGAGCAAATTCGGATCACTAGCAATCTATGGATTAACCTTGGGAATGGAAGTGAAGGATGTTTTGCTGAAATTCACAGAGGCCAGCTATTATAAGAGGACAAAGTTTAAGACGCTTATAGCAGCATATCAAATCTGGAAAAGCTTCGCTAAAAAAATAGGTTTGGGGAAATATAATTTGTACACTAGACTCTCACATAATCTAAATCTCCCACAAGATATCTTCTCGGGACCTATATTTGCAGAGTGGGAAATCAGGGGAATTAGAACTATAGGGGATGTAAAGGGGGATCAGGGGATTCTTCAATTCTCAGATTTACAAGCTAGATTTAACCTAGAAACTAGGCAATTCTTTAAATACTTACAAATCAGGAGTTTTCTTCTGAACAAAAAAGGATTTAGGCGTAACTCAATTATGGAGATAATTCAAGGGGGGCAAGATTGCACAATTAAAAGGCTATATGCTGAACTGATAAAATCAAAACAGGACGACTACCAAAAATGGAGCGAAAAATGGAAGGATAATCTTAATATTAGTTCTGAAAGTTTTGGTATCTCTTTAGAAAAGGGTTATTCTTTGTTATGTTCAGCACCATTGCAGGTGCAACATTATAAAACGCTATATCATTTATATTTTACACCCGCTAAAATAGCACAATGGGGAGGTACAGTGGGTATTAAGTGCTATAGGTGTGGAAGCTTGGATGCCGATTTACAACACGTATTTGCTACATGCCCTCATCTAGATTTACTAAAAAAAGACATTGAACGTTTCATAAACAATATTTTAGGAACTGAAATTGTGTTAACTCCCGGAACTATTTTATTAGGAGTCAATGTTGAGGATGTACGACCATTTTGTGGGAGGGAATTTCTATTTGTTGCAATATCTGTTATGAGATTATGTATAGCCTCTGCATGGATTGACCCTATACCACCTACTTTTCATAAATGGCTGGCTAAGTTATTAACAACATACAATGTGGAGAAAGAGATTTATGCAAGGAAGGGAAAAAGGGGAAGGAAGCTGGGCAAGATAATATGGGATCCTATAACGCGGTGGAAAGATGATTTAACAGTTTAAAATTGAGGTTTCTCTGAAATTTGGTTAAATGAGGTTCATATATGAGATATAAATGGGTATGTTGGTTATAATGTGAGACATTTATTTGACTGTGTGGAAAGATTAGGAAAGGATAACTCTGTTTGATTACACTTAGGTTATACAATCTGGAATAACATTTTGGATCAAATTACCTCACTCCTTTGTTTTAACTGGATGTTGCTTTCTTTATCTCGCCTGTTGATGTTTTATTGGTTGTTTTTCCTCAATGTCATGCACTTATTTTTATTTTTCTCATTAATATTGTCGTGCCCTGTATATAATTGCAAAACATCTTAATAAAAATATTAAAAAAAAAAAAAGGATGGAGATGGAGAATAGTGCAATAATGTAGCCTCTAACAGTCCCTCCATAACAAGTTAAACGTACATGACTATAGCCATCTTCTGTTTTGTTTCCAATCCGAAACTCATCACTGTCTTAAGGCTACCACCTCTGTCTGCAGGTATACACAACTCTTCACTGTCAGAACTTGAGCAGGCATCCAAAACTAAAGTAAACTTGTAATCACTTTCAGAAGGCTCGGCATCTCTGATCTGACAGCCAAAGAGAAGAGCAAGACAGGTATATGATTAATGAATGATGCCATGCATTGCATTGGATGCTTCCTGACTCTGAGCAAATATGCATGAAGTCGAACTATACTAGTAGTTAAAATAATAACAAAGTAAAAGTGACTCAAGTGATAGTCAATGTTTCCATGTTGTTTAATAATAACCAATTGTACTCTTACTACTGCAGGTGCAGCCTGGACTTACTTAATCGGAGTCACTCACTACAGACTGAGTTGGTGTTGGTCTGTTAGACAACACGTACACGAACCACACCATGATGATGATCATACTATCTTTGCACGCAGTCAGTCAGTTGGATCTGAGATGATTGATGGAATAACAGTGTTTCACAGTGTAAACACAACCAATCAACAAGAACCATAGCAGACCTAGGCTACATGTCTGTGCAGTGGTGGAGTTGAATAGTGGTATGATGACTGACAGAGGCGCATTGATTTTGTCACTTGGTTTGGAAAATGCTAGGTTGCTGTATATGCCTTTTGTCTGGCTCTGTGAAAAAATAAGGTAATGGAGTTTGGGTCATGGCCCGGTGCCGTGGTCCTGTTCTGTGCTGGCTCGTGTCCTGTTGTTCTTGTACATTAGTGCTGCTGTGTAAATAGTAGAGTAGACACAATGTATCCAAGCTGCCTCAGTCTGAAAGTCTTCTCGCTCAAGAGTCTTGTCTTTTTGCACTACACTATAATTGATGCGTTTTTTAAATTCATTTATTTTTCAATACCCCTTTTGTTTTTCCATCACCACTTACAGACCGGCCTTTTACCCATTGCTATTATACTTGGAGCAACAACTCACACTTACCTTACCAATCCTCTTCAGCCAGCCAGTGGCACCCAAGAATGACGTGCAGAGTGTCCATGGAAAGGAGGACCAAAATAAATGACATGATACAACTACACGTTTGGACCTGGATAATACAGTAACTTTAGTATCATATTCGTCTTTTTAATAATTTGATTCCCTTTTTCTCTTCATTCATTTTACAACTGTGTGACTTTGTTTGCCAACTGCCCCCTACAAGTATTTTTAAATTTTCTTTGCTAGCTTTCAGCCCGGTATAGCAGGTAATTAGCGTTTCTCTGAGGGCATACAGCCAAGGCAAATTTCATATAATACTACTTCCCTGTACTGTCTAATTGTGTAGTAGTAGTTAAGTACTACTCACTAACCATCAAGTTATCTTCATCATGCATGCATTTCCTTTTTCTCCCTTTATAGATTTATTGGATAGTGGATAATCATCATCTTCAAATATTGTTTTGCTTTTGTTGTCTCCATGCGTACTGTTTTTCTTGGTCAAACCTTTCCCCAAACCCCCCTTCCCATCCATTCATCAAACCCTAACCCTCTTTCCCCGGGCTGTGTGTTTTTATATTGAGGTGTGATGTGACTACATTAAATCTACACCAACAATTGATCACATGCTTGCTGGGGCAAATGTGGTAAAATCAACACTAATTAAATGTCAACGAGGCAGGGAGAGGATCTTTTTCTGCTTGCCCACCCATGCTCAGTCTATGTACAATCCAGTTAATTTTCCAAAGGAACCCACCGAATAAATCATAATTATTTGCCGGCATTGATTGAATTTACAGCATTAAAGTTTACGAATTAGGATTGTGTTAAGTCACTCCTTCGACACAACTACAGTTCAACTTCTTTGCTTCTTGTACTAGGCTGTCCCCGCCACCATTGTTTTCTTTTAGGTTAGCAGTTGCAATATTTATTGTTTGGCAATGTTCTTAGGTACTGTACGTTTCTACTACTCCCACATTCTCTCTCAGGCAAGTGACTGTCTCTTTTTTGTGTTTGCAAATACTGCCAGTATCTACTACTACCACCACAACCATGGCATCTTCTCCATTCTCTTGGGAAACCATGCAGCCATTGCTGTGCCAAACTTAATCCTCATCAATCACAGGTAAGATAAGTTTGCTGGGAGGTATAATGGACTAGGAGGAGCGACTGGTAGTACTAGTAGGACAAATATAACTCAGTGAGGGGTACCGCTTCTGTCTGTTTGCATGTTACAAAAATGGCAGATTATTTAAATCAAACACTGGCTACTGCCCTGAATCTGCAAGTAAACCTTGTGACGTACATACATTTGTGAAACAGTAACCCCCCACAAAACATTAACATCATATGTGTAAGTATAAATAAATAACATTTATTTTCATAACAAAAATAGACTATCCCACACCTCACCCAACCCTCTCCCTAACCCCAATCAATGTCCAAGTCCAACCAATGTCCGAAAAATAAGAAAGCCCAACACCTAATATCCACCCACCAACAAAAGTACTAAAAAAGGAGCAAATTAACAGGGTCCATCTACAATCGGCGGGCTTTCAGGTGTTTGTCCACAAGGATGTTTACGCACTTCTCTAATTGGTCCTCCAGCTGTGCCATCCGGAGGAGAAGTTGCTGGCGAAATGCACAGCATTTACATTTGCATCCATGTGGCGGGGCAGCAGATGTTGTAAAATGGCGGCGGTGGGCGGCTGCCTGACCACGGCGCCATACTCCTGCAGGGGGGGGCCTGGCTGGGGCCTGGGGCATTGGAAGAGGCAGCAGCTGCTGCCGCCACCTCCTCCTCCTCCTCCTCTGCCTAAGCCACCAGCCGGTGGTATTCCTCACAGATGGCCTGTAGTTTCCGTTGCCGGGCACTGCATTGTTGGTTTTTGGGAAGGAGGATCTATAAAGAAAGAAACAGAATTGTAACCAAAACTCTTAGCAAAACAGTAACACAAAATTAATTCAACACATAGTGGCACAGTAGCACTAGCAAGCGCAGTACATAACATTTGTGGTAAGTATCTATCCTCCTGCTTCCCCGGCCTCTAACATTTGTTGGAGTTTTTTTCTGGCATTATACTTGCCCTAGTACTATGGATAGACTCCAGTACACAGAAGAACACCAGTCTTTTTCTTATCTCTAGTTTAGATAAATTACATAACCTTGTTGTAGGCTGTAGCCGGCAAGCCAGCCCAGTCAGCTAAGCTTGCGTCTAAGACCAACATAAGAGTCAACTATGCAGACGCCTGTTACTTTTTTTTAATAAGCTGCAGGTGGGGAAGCTCGTATATTTTTCGATTACGGGTGGCACTGGCCATACTCTCTCTGTTACATGAAGGGCAATTGCTCAATTTCACTTTCACTGTGCCCTGGATACTGCAAAAAGGCAGATTCATAATATTATAATTTACTTCTGATCCAAAGATCATTACTTATATGTAACAACATATCAGTCCAGTAGCAGTCAGAGGTGGAGGTGCTGGCGGACGGTGACGTGGGGAGGGGCAGGGTGGAGCAAACTATGGATTGCGGACAATTACTGGTAAGTAAACATATAAATGAATAAAACAAATTTTGTTGTGTGCACTGCACTCAGAATCCATAGCTTACTACCCCACCACCCTGCCCCTCCCACTCCCCACATCACCACCCTCCAGCACTCCCATCACCGACCAGTAATGCATAAGGTACTTTGTTCATTGATTGTGTAACCAACAGATAGGCCACCCTCTGCAGGCAGGCTGAGCTGACACAATCGAAAAAAACATTAACATAGGTAGGAAGTGGTCCTTGGAGTCAGAGGAAGGCGCTTGATAATATATATATATATATATTACCTACTGGCGTTCGCCAGTAGGTATATATAGTTAGGATAAATTCCCTATGGGACTTTTGAAAATTCTATGTCTAATAACTTTGGCGTTTGTGGATGGAATCGGCTGAAATTTTCAGGAAAATGGCACATTTTGTTTCTGAGCAGCTCCTGAAAATTTGGGGGGGTTTCGTCAAGGGGGGGCTGAGAAAAAAGGGGGGTCCCAAAACGCGTTTTTTGCATTGAGTTTTCCATAGGGCGGTTGGACTCACTTTTAGCTCGAACGGCTGAATGGATTTGCACGAAACTTGGCAAAATTGTAGGGACTGTTAGCCCGATGTGCCTTTGCTAGGTCTCAATATATGTGCTCCAGTAGTTTTTGAGAAATTAACGTTCAAACCAAGATATATATCTGTAACAGCGCTCTGGGCAGCGATCCGGTCCGCTTACTTTTCGCTTATCGGAACTTTGCGCGCAGAAAGCTGATTGGCTCTCCGGTGTCTGTCAACATTCTAAACAGTCCGGAGCGGACGCCATCTTGTCTCTCGGTAGGATCGAGAGAGAAGAAGAGGTGGAAAACGAAGGGGGAATTTAATGAAAGGGGGCAAGGTATCCCCCTCTTGACCTCCTAGGAATGTTGTTGGGGTTATTAAAGGGTCCCGTGGGGAAAATAAAAAAAAAATGATTTTTCACGGTAGAAGCGCGGCCGCGAACTGGTAGCGAAACGGGAATTCGCCATTTTGTGCTTCGTAAATTAAATTACTAGTTATAAGTGGGTACGGGAGACGTATCCTAATCCCCTATGTTTCCTGAGGGTGGGTGAGGAGGCTGATATATGTTGATACATCTCTTCCAGCGGCTGTGCGTGAGCTTTTTTTTTTTTTTTGCTGCGTGACAGTCCGGAGCGGCCGCCATCTTGTCTCTCGGTAGGATCGAGAGAGAAGAAAAGGTGAAAAACTAAGGGGGAATTTAATGAAAGGGGGCAAGGTATCCCCCTCTTGACCCCCTAGGAATGTTGTTGGGGTTATTAAAGGGTCCCGTGGGGAAAATAAAAAAAAAATGATTTTTCACGGTAGAAGCGCTTCACGGGCCGCGAACTGGGCCGCAAACTGGTAGCGAAACGGGAATTCGCCATTTTGTGCTTCGTTAATTAAAGTACTAGGTATAAGGGGGTGCGGGAGACATATCCTAATCCCCTATGTTTCCTGAGGGTGGCTGAGGAGGCTGATATATGTTGATATATCTCTTCCAGCGGCTGCGCCATCTTGCCTTTTTTCGAATGCCACAATTTTGTCGTGCACGGCAGCCATTTTAGATGCCAGGCTGGTCCCAGGCTATCACCTACCCCTGCGGATGTAGTTTATGGCCCCAGCTGTAGAGAATTCAGACATGCCAATTCTCCTGATTCAGGCGTGTAAGTACTGATTTCAGTGCTAGTCTCCCGCCTCCCGATTTCTGCCAGCAAAAACCCGGGGGCATATTACTAACAACTAGCGATAATTTTTGTCTATAACTTGTTTAGAGACAAAAATTATCGCCGCACATCGGCGATTTTTATCGCAGATAAACCTTGCTATTATCGCAGAAAAGTCAGCGATATTCATGTATTATCGACCTAATGCTCTTAGCCATGTTATCCACCTCCCATTGGATAACATGGCTAAGACCTGCTCAGGGCAGGTGTTAGCTTTTGGAGATATTCGCGCTTAGTGCGAATATCTCCAAAAGTTGGTAATAGAAGGTAGCGATGTTAGGGACTGTTTCCAGTCGCTAACATCTTGGCACGCCACTTTGCATGTCATTAGTGATAAGTATCACTGACATGCAAAGCCGGGCCCAAGATGGTCGCTATCTCCTTTTAGGTGTCACTAACTGGTGTTAGCGACAGCTTGATAATAGGGAAATAATTTTATCTCCGCTTTCATGGTTTTTAAAGCCAAAAAAGCGGAGATAAACCCCCTTGCTAATATGCCCCACGATTCCTTGGGGGTTTCAGCTGATAGGGCTTGGTATTGTGTTACATGGTAATTTTTCCATGAAACGTCAGAGGGTCGATGTAGGGGTTCTAGAAGAGGTGATAAACCATTTAAGCCTCATGAACAAGCGCATGGTCTTTTAAAGATTTCTGAAGTACTCGGGGCGGCGGTGTGTGTGTGCCCTCTTTCAGGAGCGGGCGGGGGGGCACTGCCAGCAACTTGCCAGGTCAGGTAGTGTTCAACACGTGCATCACCCTTTCTCTGCTTGCTATTGCGCTCCATGCTTCGGAAAGGTAAGAAAAAGAACGTGCATTTGAGTTTGAAATGTCCGATCCTGCAGCAGCACACTTCCAAAGCCCACACATGACAATAACCCGATTCAAGGCCCCATTCACCCGTTTTTCAAAAAATAGATAACAGTCCAACAAAGTAAGGTTATAAAACTTTATTAACTTTTAACGATAATGAACAGAACAAAAACTAAAAACATTTAAACATTTATTAACACAAAAAGCAACAATGGTTAGAAGCTGTCTTTTGTGCGAATAGTCCCAAGGCAGCACAACGTGCAGAGTTCTGGACGGCACCCAGGTGATGTCGCCTGGGTGCCGCACTGGTTTAGGGATCCTACAATGCTGCTCCGAAAATTGGCGTGGGGCGTCCCGGGTGGGGCGGGGGGAGGCCTCGTCAGTAGCGGTCTGCTGTGCGAATAGTCCCAAGGCAGCACAACGTGCAGAGTTCTGGACGGCACCCAGGTGATGTCGCCTGGGTGCCGCACTGGTTTAGGGATCCTACAATGCAGCACAGAAAAACAGCGTGGGGCGTCCCGGGTGGTGCGGGGGGAGGCCTCGTCAGTAGCGGTCTGTGTCCAGTGTCACATGGCTGACACAACATGTACGACAGGCACCCAGGTGATGTCCAGTAAACTGCCGCACTGGTTTTGGTATCCTACAATGCTGCTCCGAAAATTGGCGTGCGGCGGCCCGGGGGGGGGGGGGGGAGGCGGCGTGAACGGGCCTCCCCAGGTGGCGGCCATCTAGCTGAGTTGCGTCTCGCTCACCATGTTGTGGAGTTGCTCCCACTCTTGCAGTGCAGCGATAGGCGGCTGCCACATGGCTGTCAAAATGGCGGACGGCTCTTCGGTTTTGGGCCTGGTCCACTGAAATGGCCCTGGGACACCTTGGAAGTCGGACGCTTGCCTGCTAGGGCTTGGGCTCCATTCTCGAAAAGCGTCCCCTCAGCCGTGAAGATTGTATAAAAGTCTTGGGGGCCCCCGACTCCCGCAGGCTTCCGGTGGGGAGCGGCTGCCATGATTGCTCGCGGAATGACCACGACGGAGCCACGAGATGGTGGTGCTCTCATGCTGACGCCAGCTTCAGTCTGAATGATCCAGAAACAAGGTGGGGCTTTCATCGGTTGGGAAAAAAAATGTTCTAAACCAATGAAAAGTGTTATTTTTAGGTCATATGACCAAGCCTTCCATCTTTAGGAAACCAAAAGTAAAATGAACCAATGAAAAGTTTTATAAACAAGTCACATGACCTGTTCTGCGGCATAGGGCTACAAAAAGCGTAGAAAATCCGTTGGCACGTGAGGCGGCGTCAGTAGCGGACCGATGTGCGAATAGGCCGAAGGCAGCACAACGCGTCGAGATCCGGATGGCACCGAGGTGGTGTCCAGCAAATTGCCGCACTGGTGTGGCCATCCTACAATGCTGCGCCGAAAGACGGCGTGTCCAGCAGAATTGCGGTCACTGTTGCGGTACAGTGACTCGAACGCGCCGAGATCCGGATGGCGCCGAGGTGGTGTCCAGCAAATTGCCGTACTGGTGTGGCCATCCTACAATGCTGCGCCGAAAGACGGCGTGTTCAGCTGAGTTCCGGTTAGTCTTCCGGCACAGTGACTCGAACGCGCTGAGATCCGGATGGCACCGAGGTGGTGTCCAGCAAGTGGCTGCACTGGTGTGGCCATCCTACAATGCTGCGCCGAAAGATGGCGTGGGGTGCCCCGTTGGCTTATGAGGTGATGTCAGTAGTGGACTGATGTGTGAATAGGTCGGAACCAGCACAAGGCGCCAAGATCCGAATGGCAAGTCCTGGATGTTGAGTGCCTCAGTTGAGATTTCTGAGCAGTGCTTGTAGAACTGTCTGAAGCTTATTTGCACCTGCTGCAGCTTCACTAGGTCCGGCGGAACTTGTTGCCTTTTCCTTTGTGCTTCTTTTCCTACAATGCGTTTCTTCTGAAGACACGACCAGGTCCCTGAATGTGTGCAGGGGGACGCTATTGAATGAATGAACGCGCCGAGATCTGGATGGTCAAGTTTCATCTGGCAGTTTTTCTCCATCCCTCCTGGATCAAAGAAGGTGAATGCTAAATATGCCACCTGCCTCATCTGAACATATGAAGTTAACTTGTATACACTGTGGTGCTATGCTGTCCTATGGCAACATGAGCATCAACCTGATGAATACGGCATTCGAAAATCATAAATGCCCTAATGCACCCAAGAAGTAATTTTTTTTTTTCTCCAGTTGAGCCGTTTTCAATGTCTGTTTTTTGTTCTTTCCCCTCCATCAAAAACAAAACAAAAATACAAGGCGCTAAGATCCGAATGGCAAGTCCTGGATGTTGAGTGCCTCAGTTGAGAGTTCTGAGCAGTGCTTGTAAGACTGTCTGAAGCTTATTTGCACCTGCTGCAGCTTCACTAGGTCCGGCGGAACTTTTTTCCTTTTCCTTTCTGCTTCTTTTCCTACAATGCGTTTCATCTAAAGACACGACCAGGTCCCTGAATGTGTGCAGGGGGACGCTATTGATTGAATGAAAATGGCGGCTTGACACAAAGCTGACTCAAGCGTTACTGTTGGTGCTATACAGACAAAAATTGGTTTTCAGTTTGTACATTCTTCAGGTTTTTTTTTCCATCCAAGTCTGATTGAGAGTTTGTAGAAAAATGGCTTCAGATTTTCCACATACTACTCTTCAACATTCTTCCTAAATGTAACAATGTGAAATTCACTAGGAGAACGGCTGTTTCTGTTTCCTTTCAAAATGCTGCCACCAATATTTTCTGAATGGAAGACACCATCTTGTAGCATAAAGGGCCGAAAGGGGTTCTGGTCTGGCCGATGGTTGGTGGAGACATTTTGACTATATCTTGGACCTGCCCGGCCTCGCCCAAAATGGCGCCGGTATAAATGGGACTCGTAACTCTTTGCCCGCAAATGTATATCTAGAAAATGTTATTGTAAGTGGCCCTGTCGTATTTTAATTACAAAATGTACGTCCACCGATTCCGCAACTGTTAGACACCTTTGTTCTTGTCACCTAATGGCCCGCTCGTTACGTTCTTCTACAGTGTAAATGTCTCCTCATCATATACGATTTGAGTTTGCTCCGTGGCCGGCCCACGTGGTTATAGGCCCGTATTTGTATACTGACATTTTCACAATAAAGGTTTTTAAAACAAAACACGGTAGTAGTATTTTCATTTGTAAAGTTTTTACTTTTAGTGACTGTTTTCGAATCAGTAAAAGGCAAGTGAAATAAAGCAGTCCAATTACATGACGGATAAAAGGTATAATATGTAGGAACGCAGTAAAGATAAATGGTCAAGGGCAGTTGTGTTTTTCATGTCTGCAACATAAAGTGATCGATAAGAATCTGATAATCAGGCGTATCGGCGACTAAGACAGCAGGCCGAATCTCTTTTACTCAACGGCTCCGTCATGGAAGGAAGAAACGCCCTTTTTCTCGAAAAAGGAATATATTTTACTTGCCAGACAGTTGTAAATTTTCCGGGAAAGTACATTAGCTTGGAATATTATAACATATGTTTGAAAAAAAAATATTGTTCGAAAATAATAAAAAGCGTAATTTTTAGGTCATATGACCAAGCTTTTCATCATTAAATTAACAAAAGTAAAATGAACCAATGAAAAGTTTTATTAACAAGTCACATGACCTGTTATGCTTACGTTACGCGCTGCGCGCCGCGCCTCGGATCACTTCCGGGTGCGCTAACGCGGCGTGTCATAAAACGCATTACGCGACAACGTAGGTCAAGAATATAGTCTAAATGTCTCCACCAACCAGCGTTCAGAACACAACCCCTTTCAGCAGTCCAAAAAGTTCTGTTAAATGACAACAGAGGGGACAGGCAACAAGAACCATCAGTCAAAGAGGGGAGGGCAAGTTCTTCTCTTCCGGGTCATGTTGGGGCGCTACCGGAACTGATCGAATTGGTAGTCTACAGTGTTTCTGGATGTTTCAGACTAAAGCTGGCGTCAGCATGAGACCACTACCATTTCGTAGCTCCGTCGTGGCCATTCCACGAGCAATCATGGCAGCCGCTCCCCACCAGAAGCCTGCGGGAGTCGGAGGCCCCCAAGACTTTTGTAGAATCTTCACGGCTGAGGGGACGCTTTTCGAGAATGGGACCCAAGCCCTAGCAGACAAGCGTCCGAGTTCCAAGGTGTCCCAGGGCCATTTTAGTGGACCAGGCCCAAAACCGAAGAGACGGCCGCCATTTTGAGAGTCCTGTGGCAGCCGCCTATCGCTGCACCGCAAGAGCGGGCGCATCTCAACTACATGGTGAGCGAGACGCTGTAGTCGCAAGAGCGGGCGGAAAACAGCTGAATGGCGGAAGAGGCACAGTGTAGCAAAAGCGGGCGGAATGGCAACTAAAACGATAAAGGGGCGCCCCACTACAGCTTGTCTTCAGGTCAAACGGATTGTGGGACAAGGTCCAGAATTGAAGAGTCATCAAAAGGCAAAAAGTACCGCCGGACCCCGGGAGCCGGCCGCCTATGTCCGGGGCGATCTCAGGCTACACCAGTGCTATAAGACTTGGGGAGGGTGTCGGAGCCAAGCGTCTTCTCCGAGTCCATGGCCATCACAGCGCCCCTCAGGGGCCTCCGTCAAGCTGTTTAGGAAGGTAACATATGACATTGTTTTCTAATGCAGTCAGGTCCACAAACGACACTCACTTACTTTGAGAATAGTGAAGCTGCAGTAGGTGGAAATAAGCTTCAGACAGTGTTACAAGCGCTGCTCAGAACTCTTAACTATGGCACCCAACATCTAGAACTTATGCTATTTGAGAATGGTAGTGACATCGAAGCATCTCGGGGACCAAAACCATTAACGTACTTTCACGTATGAAAATCTTACTTGGGGAGGGGGCAGGAGCGAAGCGCCCCCTCCCAGTCAGCGCCACCACATCGTATGTTGAAAATCTGAAGCCATCGTTCTACAAAGTCAACCAAACTTGGATTGAAAAATCTAGAAAAATGTACAAACTGAAAACCAGTTTTGGTCTGCATCAGTAGCAACGCTTGAGTCAGCTTTGTGTCAAGCCGCCATTTTGATTCAACAAAGCACAGGCATTGAAAAAGGCTGAAATTCAGAACTCTAAACTATGGCACCCAACATCCAGGAGCTTGCTCTCCGGATCTTGGAGCCTTGTGCTGTTTTCGATCTATTCACACATCGGTCCACTACTGACATCATCTTATAAACCAACGTTATGTAAATAGTTTTTTAATAAAATGTTTTACCCTGTTTCTTTGCTGGTGTGTTGTCTATATTTTTAATATTTGCATAGGGTTTGTCATTATTTTGTGCGGGATGGGTGATAGAGCCGAGCTGTCTTGCAGCCCTCATGGTGTGGAGCTCAGTTCATCTCACTATTTTCGTATTTCTCAAGAAGGGTTGTTCCTAATATTTCTATTTTAGCGAGGTCAAAAAGAGATCCAATTAGTGGCCTACTGATTTTGCTCGATTACTTTTATTTTTTTACACGATTTTTCACTATCTGCAAAGACTAAACAGAGGATTGCGACTTTGTGCTTGTTTGTAAATAGAGAATGATCCAAAGAGAACCAATTCTAAAACAGTAAATGCTTGGACAACAATCAATCAAATGGAGAGACAAGGAGGTACGACGGATTACAACGGGGGTAAAGGCCTGCGTTAACTACTCTTCTGTATCTGCAAAGAGAGAGTACTAACAAAGGCAAAAGAGGGGAGGGGGGGGGGGGGGCAGCGTTCAAAGCACATCAGCGTGCATAAATACGAAAATGTTTTTATCTATCACGTACTTGACATTTTAAAGCTTTTCATATTTGCTATTAAAAAACCAATGAAATTCACAGAAAAAACCATAGGTTATAGTGGATATATAGTTAGGAATTTGCATTTACAAAACCTTGAAAATTCAATGAAAAAACCATAGGTTATAGGCCATATATAGTTAGGAATTAGCATTTACAAAACCTTATTTTACTCGCATAAAACCATTGAAATTCCATATATAGTTAGCTAACTATAAGCGCTAACTATATATCGCGCACCCGCAATCCACTGCTGATGATGTCACATATTACATCATTCATGACATGGTCAGTGACATCACTGATGACATCACTGATGACATCTCAAATGACATCACTGATGACAACTCAAATGATATCAATGATGACATCTCAAATGACATCACTGATGACAACTCAAATGACATCACTGATGACATCTCATTTGTCATCACTGATCACATCACTCATGTGATAATACAATGAACCTCTTCAGACTCTAATATAACCTTACATACACTCAGTATAAACAGACACTCACAGACTGTCACTCATCCATGGAGTTACTCACACACCTAGTCAGTCATGCAAAGAATCAATCACACCTCCATTTCCTCAACTATACAGTTATACACATCTTACTTATTCAAACATATAATAACACATATTTACTCTCTTATATAATCCCTGATACAAGCTCACAGTGATCGATACAGCCACTCACACATTCACTGGCTCTTATGTTCAGTTATTTATATATGTCAACTCTCACATGTATTGTGTTTTACATACGTACTTACTTGCACATGTAGCAATGAGAAATCCATTCACTCACCAACACACCCATGCACAGTCAACCGCCCATATAGCTGTTTCCACATGCACTCTTGAACTCATACTCCTAGTGAATCAACTGCTTACACATCTATGCACAGAGTCACGCACCTCCCAGCCACCCACACACACACTCAGCCTCCCATTCAAATACTTGGGCAACCAATCAATAACCCATATGGCCACTCTTATAGCTACTGATCAACACATGCAGCAGCTTACACAACAACAAACATACTGATGCACAAATTAAGACAGTTTAGTCACTAACCCATGCACTCAGTGAGACACATTTAATCACTCTTTCATACAGTCAGTCATGCACCTACTAAATTCTTCATCTAGACACTTATACATCCACTCATTCTTCAATATGTAAAACATATTTAAACTTTACAGACACATACAATCACTGGATGTTGTGATCAGTGATGTCATCAGTGATGTCATTTGAGATGTCATCAGTGATGTCATCAGTGATGTCACTGACCATGTCATGAATGATGTAATATGTGACATCATCAGCAGTGGATTGCGGGTGCGCGATATATAGTTAGCGCTTATAGTTAGCTAACTATATATGGAATATATATATATATATATATATATATATATATATATATATATATATATATATATATATATATATATATATATATATATATATATATATATATTAAACCATAATAACATGCTGATGGAGATGACACAATATTTGCTAAACAACAACATCTTCTTGTTTGGGGACTCCATATACAGGCAAAAAAACGGAGCAGCCATGGGTTTCTCTTTTAGCCCAAATTACGCATGCACTGCCATGGGATGGTGGGAAGAAACAGTGGCCTGGAATGCAAAACTACAACCATTTACGCAACACATCATAATCTGGAAGAGATTTATTGATGATTTGTTTTTGATATGGAACGGTGGAAAAGAAAAATTCCTTGAGTACTTTGAAATACTGAATTCCAGTACACCAGGCATAACATTTACTCACAACATCAGTCCAAATAAAGCAATCTTCCTGGACACCGAAATATATATCAAAAACAATAAAATGGAAACCACTTTACATCGGAAAAGCACAGCCACAAATGCTACACTTGAAGCCACCAGTTTCCACCAACGGTCCCTGATATCAAGTATCCCCTATGGGGAATTCCTTCGACTCAGGAGAATCTGCAGCGAAGAAGATGAATGGCAAAAACAAAGCCAAAACTCAGCGATGCGTTTCCAAAAGAGACAATACAATCAACAAACAATAAAACATTGCTGGGAAGAGCAAACAAGACCCCAAGACCGGATAGCCTAAAACCAAAGGAAACCCCCATTCAAACAGAGGATGAGCCAATTAGGTTGATCACAACGTACAGCAGAGAAACAAAACAACTAAACCAAATCTTGAAGAAGAATTGGAAAATTCTACAGCTGGACCCGATCATAGGAAAAAGGATGGGTAAACACCCGACAGTGACTTACAAAAGGGCTAAAAATCTCCAGGACCAATTGGTTCACAGCCATTTCCAGCCACCAGTGAAAAGAAAAAATTGGTTACAAACAAAGGGATTCGTGAAGTGCTACCATTGTAAAGCCTGTGAAATTGCCAAACCGACCCAAGAAATAACTATGCCTGACAAAAAAATCTGGAAGATCAACGAATGTATAACATGTAATAGCAGATACACGGTATATATGATCGAATGCCCGTGTAAATTAAGATACATTGGAAGCACAATCTGCGAACTAAAAAAACGTATTCTTGAACATGTCCGTGCAACTGTGCATAAAAACAGAAGCAACGCAGTTGCTAAACACATGGAGTCAGACCATAATGGAGACTGGAAGCAATTGCGTTTCTGGGGCATTGAGACACTGAACCCATCACCCAGAGGAGGACACAATGAAAAAATGCTACGACGCAAGGAATCGAAACACATCCTTGGTTTCAGAACCATGACCCCATCAGGGTTAAATCAATCGGAGGAGCTTTATATACACTTATAAATGAACAAAATTGACTTCCGAAACAACTTCCGCCTGCCATGAACTAATTTTTAATTGAAATTTGTCCCAGTTTTACTTTTTCACTCCCCCACCAGTTTTCACCTTTGTTTTGAGCTCACTCGGGCAAGTACGTAAAGGTTAGCAATGGACTATGACATGTAGAAACGCCCACTGGAGGGCTATACTTCAACTGTTTATAGATTAACCAAATGTTGAATCATGAACTACATGTATATGTGGAAATGCCCACTAGAGGGCTATACCTTGGTTGTTTATTAATGAGTTAACATGTCGAATTGTGATCATGCCCACTGGAGGGCAGTACTCCCCGAGGTAAAACCGGTTATAGAACCAATAGTGGCAAATGGAGGACTATTAACATATAGCTCACTCCAACAACTTGCCAGTCACCTAGCACTTTAGATAATTACTAAGCCCTCACTTTTAGTCACCTTGAATAAGTATTACATATTAGTATAAGGCTAAACTACAAGTCCCAGAATTCTAAGCATACAGGTCATGTAACATGTGACAAGGGGGCGTGTTTAATCATGTTGCTTGTAGGTTCTTTAAAACTGTTGAGCTATGCACAGTACACTGACCGTGAGCAAGACAGCGGACGCTGTCGAAACGCGTTGGTTGCTATATTGTTTAATGACCCCCGATGGATTAATGGATTAAATGAAAAATTGCACCCAAGAACGCCTACAGCCTGTTTCTTTCTGCGACTCCATCTTCCCCTCGGTGGGGAACCCTGCTGGATATATATATATATATATATATATATATATATATATATATATATATATATATATATATATATATATATATATATATATATATATATATATATATATATATATATTCACTGAAAAAACCATAGGTTATAGACCATATATAGTTAGGAATTAGCATTTACAAAACCTTAAAAATTCACTGAAAAAAACATAGGTTATAGACCATATATAGTTAGGGATTAGTATTTACAAAACCTTATTTTACTCACACAAAACCATTGAAATTCGCATGTATAGTTAGTTCCACTAACTATATATCGCGCACCCGCAATCCACTGCTAATGATGTCACATATTACATCATTCATGACATGGTCAGTGACATCACTGATGACATCACTGATGACATCTCAAATGACATCACTGATGACATCACTGATGACAACATCCAGTGACTGTATGTTTCTGTAAAGTTAAAATATGTCTTACATATTGAAGAATGAGTGGATGTATAAGTGTCTGGATGAAGGATTTAGTAGGTGCATGACTGACTGTATGAATGAGTGATTAAATGTGTCTCACTGAGTGCATGGGTTAGTGACTAAACTGTCTTAATTTGTGCATCATTATGTCTGTTGTTCTGTAAACTGCTGCATGTGTTAATAAGTAGCTATATGAGTAACTATATGGGTTATTGATTGGTTGTCCACGTATTTGTATGGGAGACTGAGTATGTGTGTGGGTGTCCGGGAGGGGTATGACTCTGTGCATAGATGTGTGAGCAGTTGATTCACTAGATGTATGAGTGCAAAAGTGCATGTGGAAACAGCTGTATGGGCAGTTGACTGTGTGCATGAGTGTATTGGTGAGTGAATGGATATCTCAGTGCTACATGTCAAAGTAAGTACATATGTAAAACACAGTACATGTGAGAGTTGACATATATAAATAACTGTGCATAAGAGCTAGTGAATGTGTGAGTGGCTGTATGGATCATTGTGAACTTCAATCAAGGATTGTATAAAAGAGTAAATATGTGTTAGTATATGTTTGAATAAGTAAGGTGTGTATAACTGTATAGATGAGGAAATGGAGGTGTGATTGATTCTTTGCATGACTGACTAGGTGTGTGAGTAACTCCATGGATGAGTGACAGTCTGTGAGTGTCTGTTTACACTGAGTGTATGTAAGGTTATATTAGAGTCAGAAGAGGTTCAACGTATTATCACATGAATGATATCATCAATGATGTAATCAGTAATGTCAAATGAGATGTCATCAGTGATGTCATTTGAGATGTCATCAGTGATGTCATCAGTGATGTCACTGACCATGTCATGAATGATGTAATATGTGACATCATTAGCAGTGGATTGCGGGTGCGCGACATATAGTTAGTGGAACTAACTATATATGCGAATTTCAATGGTTTTGTGCGAGTAAAATAAGGTTTTGTAAATGCTAATCCCTAACTATATATGGTCTATAACCTATGGTTTTTTCAGTGAATTTTTAAGGTTTTGTAAATGCTAATTCCTAACTATATATGGTCTATAACCTATGGTTTTTTCAGTGAATTTCAATGTTTTTTTAATAGCAAATATGAAAAGCTTTAAAATGTAAAGTACGTGATAGATAAAAATATTTTTGTGTTTATGCACGCTGATGTGCTTTGAACGCTGCCCCCCCTCCTCTTTTCTTTTAGGAGTATTCTCTCTTTGCAGATAGTGAAGGGTAGGTAACGCAGGCCTTTGCCCCCGTTGTAATCCGTCGTGCCTGCTTCTCTCTCCATTTCATTGATTATTATCCAAGCATTTACTGTTTTAGAATTGGTTCTCTTTGGTTCATTCTCTATTTACAAACAAGCACAGAGTCGCAATACTCTGTTTAGTCTTTGCAGATAGTGAAAAATCGTTTAAAAAAACAAAAGGAATCAAGCAAAATCAGTAGGCCACTAATGGGATCTCTTTTTGACCTCGCTAAAATAGAAACATTAGGAACAACCCCTCATGAGAAATACGAAACTAGTGACATGAACTGAGCTCGACACCATGATGGCTGCAAGACAGCTCGGCTCCGCCACCCACCCCGCCCAAAATAACGACAAACCCTATGCAAATATTATAATTATATATACAACACACCAGAAAAGTAACAGGGTAAAACGTTTTATTAAATAACTATTTACATGGCAGCCTGCTGCAACATCCATCACTATTCCTGTCGAGGTAGCATAGCTGGCGGCCTAGGGGTGGAGAACCGTTGTGCAAATTGCCCGGGGACGACACCATGTGCCAAGACTCGTCCCCAGTACATCCAGAGCTGATGTCCGACAAGTTGTGTGTGAGGATGCCTTGCTGATGCCGCCACCCCCACCACCACCTTTTTTTTGCCTGATCCGGCTAGCTCAATCGATCGAGCATGAGACTCATGCACTCTGATCTCCTTGGCCTCAGTCAAGCATCAATAGTAACATTTTCATACGTGAGTGTAGGTTCATTGTTTTCCATCCACAGACTAAAAGCCTGGAGGGGGAGTGAAAGAACCATAACTAGGTAACAAGGAAGGCAGACGCTGTGGGAAGGACTCTGGATATGGTATGTTCCTTGGTCCCTGAGTTACTTCGATGTCACTGCCTTGCACAAATGGCATAAGTCCTGGATGTTGGGTGCCATAGTTGAGGGCTCCGAGCAGCGCTTGTAACACTGTCTGAAGTTTATTTGCACCTGCTGCAGCTTCACTATTCTCAAAGTAAGTGGGGGCTGTTTGTGGACCTGACTGCATTGAGGCCCCCGAGGGGCGGTGTGATGGCGCCGACCCCCTCCCCAAGTCTTGTTGCCCTGGTGTGGCCTGAGATCGCCCCCGACATAGGCGGCCGGCTCCCGGGGTCAAGTGGAACTTTTTGCCTTTTGGTGACTCTTCCATTCTGAACATTGTCCCACAATCCGTTTGACCTGAAGACACGTCCTGCGGTGCCCTAGTCCGACCATCACATATTCCTGCGCCAGGAGACGGCGTGGGATGCACTAGAAGGGAGAGGCGGAGGTTTCTCAGGTACACCCCAGCGCTTCACGCAACCAGCTGAGTTGCGCCCGCTCTTGCGGCTACAGCGTCTCACTCACCATCTAGTTGAGTTGCGCCCACTCTTGCGGTGCAGCGATAGGCGGCTGCCACAGGACTCTCAAATGGCGGCCGGCTCTTCGGATTTGGGCCTGGTCCACTAAAATGGCCCTGGGACACCTTGGAACTCGGACGCTTGTCTGCTAGGGCTTGGGCCCCATTCTCGAAAGCGTCCCCTCAGCCTTGAAGATTTTACAAAAGTCACCGGGGCCCCCGACTCCCGCAGACTTCTGGTGGCGAGCGACTGCCATGATTGCTCGCGGAATGGCCACGACGTAGCCACGGGGTGCTCTCATGCTGACGCCAGCTTCAATCTGAAACATCCAGAAACACTGTAGACTACCAATTCGATCAGTTCCGGTGGAGCCTCAACGTCACCCGGTAGAGAAGAACTTTCCCTCCCCTCTTTGATTGATAGTTCTTGTTGCCTGTCCCTTCTCTTGTCATTTAACAGAACTTTTTGGTCTGCTGAAAGGGGTTGTGTTCCGACCGCTGGTTGGTGGAGACATTTTGACTATATTCTGGACCTGCGTTGTCGCGTAATGCGTCATATGACGCGCCGCGTTAGCGCACCCGGAAGTGCTCCGGTGCACGAGGCGCAGCTTCCTGGAAACGATCCAGAGCGCGGTGCGCAGCGCGTAACGTAAGCATAACAGGTCATGTGACTTGTTAATAAAACTTTTCATTGGTTCATTTTACTTTTGTTATTCTAATGATGAAAGGCTTGGTAATATGACCTAAAAATGACACTTTTCATTGCTTTCGAACATTTTTTTTTCCCAAATGATGAAAGGCCCACCTTTTTTTTTCTCACTCTGACTTGTAAAGCAAAGGACCCAGATGCATTTACAGTTTATCACTAACAATGTTCCAGGCTAATGTATTTTCCCGGGAAAATTTACAACTGTCCTGCAAGTAAAATATTCCTTTTTCGAGAAACAGGGCGTTTCTTCGTCCCATGAGGGAACCGTTGAGCAAAAGAGGCTCGGCCTGCTGTCTTAGTCGCTGATAGGCATGAATATCGGATTCTTATTGATCACTTTATGTTGCAGGAGTGGAAAAAACAACAGCCCTTGACCATTTATCTTTACTGCGTTCCTGCGTATTATACCTTTTAATCGTCATGTAATCGGGCTGCTTTATTTCACTTGCCTTTTACTCATTCGAAAACAGTGGCTATTATTCAAAACTATACCAAAAAAGGTAGTACTACCATGTTTTGTTTGAAAAACCTTTATTGTGAAAATGTCAGTATACAAATACGGGCCTAAAACAACGTGGGCCGGCCACGGAGCAAACTGGAATCGTATATGATGAGGGGACATTTACACTGTAGAAGAACGTAACGAGCGGGGCATTAGGTTGTAAGAACTAAGGTGTCTAACAGTTGCGGAATCGGTGGACGTACATTTTATAATTAAAATACGACAAGGTCAGTTACAATAAAATTATCTACATATACATTTGCGGGCAAGTATCATAGGTGACGTTAATTAGAACTTTCAATAGTACAGTAATCAATAACACATCAGAACTTAATATCAATAGGGATGTCCAAATGTTCAATCAATTCTCATCCCCGCCCGCCATGTGCTTCAAAACTGCATACGTATCTCGTGATATCAAGGTTGGGCAACCAGTACACAACAAGGAGTTACGAGTCCCATTTATACCGGCGCCATTTTGTGCGAGGCCGGGCAGGTCCAGGATATAGTCAAAATGTCTCCACCAACCAGCGGTCGGACCGAACACCTTTTGGCAGTCCAAAAAGGTTCCGTTAAATGACAACAGAAGAAATAGGCAACAAGAACAATCAGTCAAAAGAGGGGACGCTTTCGTGAATGGGGCCCATGCCCTAGCAGGCAAGCGTCCGAGTTCCAAGGTGTCCCAGGGCCATTTTAGTGGACCAGGCCCAAATCCAAAGAGCTGGCCACCATTTTGAGAGTCCTGTTGCAGCCGGCTATCGCTGCACCACAAGAGTAACCACAATTCAGCTAGATGGCGGGTGAGTCACTGTACCGCAAGAGCGGGCGGAACTCAGCTGGATGGGGGGTGAGGCCCTGTGCCGCAAGAGCGGGCGGAACTCAGCTAGGTGGCGGGTGAAACGCTAAGAGGCGCCCCACTGCAGATGAGGTGCCCCCACCTGGGGAGGTGGGAGAGGCCCGTTTAAGCCGCCCCCCCCCCCCGGGCACCCCACGCCGTCTTTCGGCGCAGCATTGTAGGATGGCCACACCAGTGAAACTTGCTGGACACCACCTCGGTGCCATCCGGATCTCGACGCGTTGTGCTGCCTTCGGCCTACTATAGCAGCAAGTGCGGCCGCAACTCTGCTGAACGGCGAGGGAAACGGCAAAGGGCGCCGCACTGCACATGAGGTGCCTCCACCTGGGGAGGCGGGAGAGGGCCGTTTGCACCGCCTCCCCCCCCCCCCGGGCACCCCACGCCGTCTTTCGGCGCAGCATTGTAGGATAGCCACACCAGTGCGGCAACTTGCTGGACACCACCTCGGTGCCACCCGGATCTCGGCACGTTCGAGTCACTGTACCGCAAGAGTGGGCGAAACTCAGCTGGATGGCGGGTGAGTCGCTGTACCGCAAGAGTGGGAGAAATTCAGCTGGATGGCGGGTGAGTCGCTGTACCGCAAGAGCGGGCGCAACTCTGCTGAACAGCGAGTGAAACGGCAAAGGGCGCCGCACTGCACATGAGGTGCCTCCACCTAGGGAGGGGGGAGAGGCCAGTTCGCGCCCCCCCCGGGCACCCCACGCCGTATTTCGGCGCAGCATTGTAGGATAGCCACACCAGTGCGGCAACTTGCTGGACACCACGTCGGTGCCATCCGGATCTCGACGCGTTGTGCTGTCTTCGGCCTATTCGAACATCGGTCCGCTACTGACGCCGCCTCACAGGCCAACGGATTTTGTAGGCTTTTTATAGCCCAAAGCCGCATAACAGGTCATGTGACTCTTTTATAAAACTTTTCATTGGTTCATTTTACTTTTGGTTTCCTAATGATGAAATGCTTGATCATATGACCTAAAAATAACACTTTTCATTTGATTAAAACATTTTTTTTTCCCAAACGATGAAAGCCCCACCTTTTTTTTTCTCACTCGGCAATCCAAAAAGGTTCCGTTAGATGACAACAGAGGGGACAGGCAACACGAACCATCACTCAAAAAAGGGGAGGGCAAGTTCTTCCCTACCGGGTCACTTTGGGGCTCCACCGGAACTCATCGAATTGATAGTCTACAGTGTTTCTGGATGTTTCAGACTGAAGCTGGCGTCAGCATGAGAGCACCACCATCTCGTAGCTCCGTCGTGGCCATTCCGCAAGCAATCATGACAGCCGCTCCCCACCGGAAGCCTGCGGGAGTCGGGGGCCCCCAAGACTTTTGTAGAATCTTCAAGGCTGAGGGGACGCTTTCGAGAATACTGTGTACAATGCATCCTATACATGCTAATAAACTGCATAAACATACTGAAATACATAGTGCTACGCCACAAAGACTAAATAATAATTTATTATACTGCTTTCTTTTCATTGTTTTTACATCATTCTCTTTTCCTGCGCTATCCATTACCCTAAAGGCTTTGCTCATGATAATCTTCCTTAATCACTTGGCTGTGATTGTTAGCCGTCCTATGACACTGCAAGTCCTGTTGACCTAGTCACTATTCAGGTCACAGCCTAAGACTCCTACTGTGACCCTGCAACTTGATGGATAGTGGAAAAGGAATCTTTCACTTTTTAATACAAGGCAAGAATTAAAACACACAAAATTGTAATTGTCTCTAGGCAACCTTTCTCTCAGGTTGTATCGTGTCTTGCCAGGTATTGTTTGGTCCTTGAACAATGTTTCTGGATCCAACGTGTTTAGTTGACGATGTGGAGGTACAGCTTCCTGTAAAATGTCGTCGTCCTCTTTCTCGGAACTAGTCCAATCCAGGCGTGCACTGCTAAACGGTACAAATTTGGGTACCTTCTCACATTCAATGTCACCAACGCCTTCTCGGACCCACTGGTCGTAAGGTAAAGGCAATGGTACCCGCTTACAGTGCACGCCGTGGATCCAATTTCGCTTTCCAACGACCTTCACTGCTGTACGGGTGGTAAGTAGGACTTGTCTCGGCGGCCCCAAACGAGGTTCCAGGTTCTTTTTCCTCTGGATGTTTTTCAGACACACCCAATCTCCAGGTTGAATGGAGTGTCCTGGATCTGAGGAGGCCTTCAGCAGAGCGTTTTGGACCTGTTGACGAATAACACGTAATGTAGTGGTGAGGTCGTGCAAATAGTCAACCAACAATGGATACGGAATATCTGAGTACTTTTTGGGGCGAGGGACTCCCCAAACGTTAGCTGGGTACCCGAAAACAATCTTGTGTGGGCTAAGCCCCAAACGAGAATGGACAGTCGTTCTTGTTGAGAGAAGTGCCAAGGGCAAGGCGTCAGGCCAGGAGAGGCTAGCTTAAGTTTGAGAGTGCCATTATAACACTCTACCAAACCCGCTGACTGAGTATGGTTTGCCGCATGGAATTTCTGTCTGATTCCGAAACTCACACATACTTTCTGCATAATCTGACCTACAAATTCACTCCCATTGTCACTCCAGACAATGCGCGGCAAACCAAACCTCAGGAAAAACTCTCTCAGAAGGACTTTGGCAGTAGAGAAAGCAGTATTATCCTTTAGGGGGTAGGCCTCTATCCATCTGGAAAAGGCGCAAACCACCACCAGGACATACTTAAGGTTATTGAAATGCTCCATATGGATGTAGTCTATTTGTAGTACCTCAAAAGGATACGTAGGGGGAGCAAAGTGACCTGTGGAGTTGGAGTTCCCTTTCCCGGATTATGCATTAAGCAAACAATACAATGCTTCACTACATTTTCTGCACATTTAGGAATATTTTCATTTTGCCATACGGGAGCTAAGAGTTTACCTATACCCCTTGAATTAATATGGGCTGGTCCATGAGCCATAGTAACAACAGGTGGTACATACGCATCCGGTAACAACCATCTCTGATGCTCTGACAATTCCGTCCAGCATCCCATTGTATCCAACATTCCCGTACTTTCTTTCCACGTACTCAAATTCTTTCTCAGTTGCTTCTTTCTGAATCATTTCCACACTTTCTACTGTATCCTCACACATACCAGCCTCTGGGACCCAATTTGCCGGTCCTGCAACATACATTCGACCCTCAACATTCCGTGCCGTTTCTTTCGCTCTTTCATCCGCAAATGCATTTCCCCGACCCACGTCATCAGTAATCTTTTGATGCGTACTACACTTCACAATCGCTATTTGAGTGGGGAAGGAAAGTGATTCAAGAAGGTCACTCACCAACTGACCATGCTGTATTTTAGTGCAGAGGGAGGTAAAGAATCCTCTCTCTCTCCACAAACGGCCAAAACTATGGGCAACGCCAAACGCGTATTGGCTGTCTGTGTAAACAGTCACTCTTTTTTTTTTCGCCAACACACATGCTCTTGTCAACGAAATCAACTCTGCAGCTTGCGCTGAATGCTGTGAAATGCTTGCAGTTTCCACTATCGTATGTAAAGTTGTAACAGCATAAGCTGTTGTCATCTCGCCATTAGGAACCTTAAAGCAAGACCCATCTACCCACAAGATCCCGTCCGGATCCGTAAGAGGTGTATCTTTCAAATCGACTCGACCTTTAGTTTCTTCTTCCGTCCGAAGAAAACAATCATGCTGATCTTGTACATTTGTCTCATCTAAAATAGGCAACAATGTTGCTGGATTCAGAACATTACATCTCCTGATATGTATATGACTTGCTAACAACGTCAACTCATATCCTGAAAAACGAGCACTCATTAAGTGCTAGGTTTTTGTCCTGTTTAAAAGAGTATCTACTGCGTGTGGCACCATTACATTAAGAGTATGATCCAACACCAATCCAGCAGATTGACGAATAGAAATCGCTGCTGCCGCTGTTGCTCTAAGGCAGCTAGGTAATGCTTTAGTAACTGGATCTAACGTTGCTGAAAAATAGGCACATGGCCTTTGTTTCCCTCCAAATTTCTGTGTCAAAACCGATAATGCACAACCTTCTCTTTCATGAACATAGAGTGTAAAAGGTTTGCTGTAATCTGGAGTACCCAACACAGGAGCCGAACACAAAGCAGTACGTAAATCAGAAAAACTCTTTTGACATTCATCAGTCCAGGGAAAAGGTTGGGGCGTATCTTTCAGAGTGAGTGCCAACAAAGGTTTCGCTAGTAGGGAGAAGTTCGGAATCCATTGTCTACAATAAGAGGTAATGCCTAAGAAAGCACGCACCTCTCTTTGTGTGGATGGTACAGTCATTTGCGTAATTGCTTGAATACGTTCTGGGATCAATCGCCTTCCCTCCTTCGACAAGCGATGACCTAAATAGGTAACCTCTTGTCGGCAATATTGTAACTTAGAAAGCGAAACTTTGTGGTGTAGATCAGATAAATGTCGCAAAAGTGACACAGTCGCATTCTTACAGACATCTTCCGAATCGGCAGCTACTAACAAGTTATCTACATATTGGATAAGAGTAGCACCTGATGGCAAAGAAAAAGTGTCAAGCTGAGACTTCAAAGCTTCACTGTAGATAGAGGGACTCTCACAATAGCCTTGAGGTGCACGCTTAAATCAGAAACTTCGGCCTCCAAGAGAAAAACCAAGGAGATCCCTACTTTCCTCAGCAATGGAAATGCTAAAGAAAGCATTTTTGAGATCAATAACCGAAAACCAAGCTGCAGAAGCAGGAATCATAGTAAGCAAGGCAGTAATGTCTGGAACAACAGGAAACTGAGGGACAACAATTTTGTTGACATCTCGAAGATCTATCACAAAACGATACACAGGTGGCTGAGAAGGATCAGTACGCTTTAGAACAGGTAGAACAGGACTATTACAAACATTTCCTCTGGTCTCCTCGACCACACCCTTCTCAACCAGGTCATGAACAATAGCCAACAGCGCTCTCTCACCATCGTTAGATATTTTATATTGTGGAATGCGCGGTAACTTAACATCAGGCTTCACAGTAATCACATAAGGTGGAATTTGAAGCAAACCAACATCATTCGGACCCATAGCCCAAAGCGTAGCAGGGAGCGAACGTAGTTCGGGCGGCAGTTGGTCTTTTGATATACGTACATCGGAGAAGTCAATTTAGCACCTAAAGTAAGATGTACACCAGAGGGTGAGCAACAAAATGTGGCATGCAGACGTTTCAATAAATCCAAACCCAACAAATTCTCTCCGCAACCTGTCGTCAAAAGAAGTGGAGCTTCTAAATCATACGGACCAATGGAAATAGGCAAAGGACAAGAAACAGGGTTGCTAACTGGGGTGCCAGAGAATCCTACCGAAACATTTGTTAAGCCAGACAAAGGTGCCCCAGGGAGTTTAGAGTGCATAATAGAACTTCTCATTGCACCAGTATCCACAAGAAATGGTTCCGTAACACCCAACGTTACAACATTAACATAAGGTCCCTCCTGGTCCACTGGAACTGATACGACTCCCTTACTCTGTCTATGGCTGTCCCAACAAGTGAGGAAATCAGCATTCCCACCATCTGCGCAATAATCGCCATTGTAATACTGTGCAGACTGAGAATTCCGCTGGTCAAAATAATTTGCAGAGTCCTGAGGGGGAGAGAGACGTCGGTCCTGAGACGACGCACCACGCCCTCGACCTCTGGATACTGACCGAGAATCGCCACGACCCCGTGGCTGTGATCCGCCATAACGTTGTAACAAGATCGGGCAACTAATCTTAAAATTACCTTCCTCTTTACAGTAAGCACATTGATTAGGACCCAATGGAAATCGCGGAGCTGGAGACTCAGGTTTTTGCAACAGCTTCGAAACTGTGGGGGCTGTTGAAAATGGGACTGAGGAGAACGAGGAGGATAAGCCTGTTGCAGAAGAACCTTCGTTTTTAATTCTTTAGTTTTCTTCTCCGCTTTCTCCTTGTCTTCCTTATCCCTATTCTCATAATATTGAGCAGTAGCCAATATCAGGGCAGGTGAGGAAACAGCCCATGCACTCTCAGATTGTTTCAATTTATGCGATAAGTCTGGAAGCAAATTAAAAACGAATTTATCTACAAATAATCGCTGTCCACCTTCAGTACTCATATCTTGACCACTATGGTCGATGAAAGTCTCCTGAAAACGAGTAAAGAAATCAGAGACACTCTCATCAATCTTTTGTTTGCACGCTGCTAACTTATCCCACTTAACGCATACAGCAGGCATCATCATTTTCATGAGATCTATTATTCTACCAGGCAACTTCGTAATCAGATCGTCGGGTTTGGCACCACCTACTTGTCCTGCATCTGCGGCTGCAATAGCAGCCCAATTACCACCTAAAGCTTGATCATGGTCTTGACTACGAATTTTAGCCCATAGAGCTTGTGAGACTACATTTCCCATGAGTAAATCAATATCTGCCAAATTCATAATACACGCGTTAACAGTCCGTGACAATTCTTTATAATACCCAGCAGGATTCTTACAAGGGTCCGGTAAGGACTGCTTAAGTGCCAACACTTCAGATCTTTTCCAAGGATCATGTACCCATATGCGCTGAAAATGAGCGGGGACAGCTGGATTAGCATTTTGGTCTGCCTCTCTCAATATCGGAGGAACTTCTCGCATAGGATACTGTGCCATTTTGCGATGAACCGCAGGATCAGGCTCAAGAGAAGTTTGAGAAAAGAAGGAAGATCGGAAAGTAACAAGCTTCTGAACAGCAGATTCTACATCAGGGCCTACAATAAGACCCTTATCAAACTGATCCCGTATCTCTAATAAACCCTGAGGAGGTGAATTCAAATCCATATCTTCCCACCTTTGATAACAGTGTTGCACATAATATTAAAGACATACCTCTGGGTAGGCGCATTCCATTGCAGAAAGGTGTCTAAAATATCACACACTATACTGTAAACTACTCGTAATCTAACTACGAGCAAGAGAATCCAACTTAGTCCGTTCTTCCAAATCTGGAATCTGACTACGAGACTGTCTTCGAGACGTAGCAGGAGAAAAGAAAAGAGGTCCAAGAAAAGGAGACAAGAGACCAGAAACAGTTTCAACTAAACGATGTCGAGCTGTAGGGGAATCTGACAATAAAACAGGAGACAACGTATTCTGTACAGCGGGAGAAGAACTAGTAGCAACAGAGGGTAGAGGAAACTGAGACACAGGAGTTTGGGGTAAAGAAGTCGGTGGAAAAGGGGGTGGAGGTGGAATCACAGGAAGAGGCAACTGTGCAGGAACCAGAACAGCTGGATTAACAGCAGGTTGTAATGGAGGTGCATTAGCACCTGACACATAAGGTGGAGGTAACGTCAAGAGATGGGACACGAAAAGATCTTCATCATCGGGACCCTTACTTTTTGAGGCAGTAGGTAACACAGGATAACATCTGTCTATTGCCATACTATGCTGTCTCTCCGAAACCTCAACCATTTTATTAGCCTTGTCATCTTTAAACTGTTGGGCAGCCTGTAAAATCGACATATCCTGCTCTTTCTTATCTTTCTTCATTTGGTTAATTTCTTTCTGTTTAGATTCTTTACGCCAGAGGTGGAAAGAGTCAAACATTGCCGGCCGGGCTTTTCTCTTAAATAGAATCGTTTCTAAATTGTCTAATATAGCAGGCTCAAAGGTACCATGTTGTGACCATCGTAAAACACCATCTTTTTTAGTATACCGAATCCATGTTTCATTAAAGATAATAGGACCTAAACCATGTTTTTAATAGAGCTCATAAGTGGGAGTTCCAACTGGAGGAATCGGACAAGAATCCTCTAGCCGGGAATCCCTAATACAACCAAAACAACAAAATTTCCTAAACTTACTAAATCCAGGCATTTCGTAACGAACTGGACTACTTACAAACGTCAAGGGATTTTTAGACAGTATAGTCACAGCACAATCGTACTTACCCCATGGCTAATAACAAAAACCAAAAAACAAAAGGTGGGTGCTACCCACGAATACTTAACTAAATGTTTTCTTACGCCAACAGATGTCCGTCTAACGTCTCACGATACTAATCATCACTAGGGGCCAAAGCAGGGCGACAGTCAGGGCAGCAGTCATCAGCAGCCGTCGGGAAGGAGTAGCCGCGCCTCAAAAGACCTTCGGTCCACTTCGACCTACAGGGGTCGCTCACGTGGTTCGCGAAATCCTCCAGAATTTTCTTGCAAAGCTCCTCACGACCTTCGGGCAAAACTACTACCGCTGAAGTCGCCCACACGTTGGGCCGCCAATTGGAGAACCTGACCTTACGGGTCAGGTGGCGCAGGGCATGCCTAAGATCTCCGGGTTCACCTGCTTTGGCAGACAGAGACACGTGACACTCTGTTAGGTGTAGAAACGCAGATTTATTAGCTGCAGCTAATCACAGTGGTCCTGTAAGTACACCAATGGTAGGTTCTCAGGAGACTGCCACTTCATTCCGTGGCTCACAAACTATTATAGTACACAAGTTTACAATGCCAACTCCCAAAACATACAAAATTGACAAATAGGAATAGTTCGAAAACAAGTTATCGAATGTCTAAAACACACCCTCCTTTCAAACCCTGTGTGCTCTCCTCCCTCCAGGTTAATCAACACTAGTGCCCGTAATTCAATTTGCAGGTGGTAGAACATGTTGAATGCTACAAAGGACAGTCTATGTAACAAGAGAACACACGAAGAGAATAGCGAAGGCCAGTTAAACAAGATAAAGTCAAGAAGAATGGTGAGACCCAAACAGTGGAGTGAAACATGGATTAATCAGTCTAGACATGGATTTACGAAACTCAAGAGACCCTGACATCGGTTTTATAAACATGGGCAGAAGTTATTATTTAACAGGAAGGACACTTAGCAGCTGCAAAAGCAAAAACATTGCGTTCACCATGTCCACCGTGCTGCCTGAGTGAGGCAACACAAAATGGCGGTTAAATACAAAATGGCAGCGAGATACGAAGCGAAGTCGAAAACCACGTAACCTCAATTCTGGACTGAAATATTACATTTCTTCTCCCAAGTGCAGGAGTCCAAATGCAAATCCCCTGCAACCTGATTTTTTCTGCGCATGTTTTTAATGATTTCATTAGTTATTGCATAAATTCAGAATGGCTGCCACTAGAAGGGGTCTAAATTTTGTAGTTTCTGAATCAAAAATTTAATTACCAAGGGCACAACAGGGATTTTTTAATCCAACTAGAGAACTCGTTGTTGTCAACCAGTGTGTGGAGCTCATAAACTCTTCCATTGTCCCACTGTTGTGTTCTTTACAGTGACTTTCTGTTGGTGCTGGGGAAAATTCAAAAATACACTGTTTTGTCTGCTGATCCTTTATTAAGCCTTCTTACCCTATTATCAAAATACGGCTGGTGTCTTATCTTCCTCCTTG